>NC_079447.1:53220148-53225148 GCF_903798145.1 Danio aesculapii
AAGAGGACATATTTACACTAAACCATTACAATATATATATATATATATATATATACACACACACACACTCAACGGCCACTTTATTAGGTACACTTACTAGTACCGGGTCGGACCCCTTTCTCCTTCAGATCTGCCTTAATCCTCCGTGTCAGAGATTCAACAAGCTACTGGAAATATTCCTCAGAGATTTTGCTCCATATTGTCATGATAGCATCACACAGTTGCTGCAGATTTGTCGGCTGCACATCCATGATGCCAATCTCCCGTTCCACCACATCCCAAAGGTGCTCTATTGGATTGAGCTCTGGGGACTGTGGTGGCCATTTGAGTACAGTGAACTCATTGTCATGTTCAAGAAACCAGTCTGAGATGATTGGGGCTTTATGACATGGTGCGTTATCCTGCTGGAAGTAGCCATCAGAAGATGGAGACACTGTGCTCATAAAGGGATGGACATGGTCAGCAACAATACTCAGGTAGGCTGTGGTGTTGACACCATGCTCAATTGGTACTAATGGACCCAAAGTGTGCCAAGAAAATCTCCCCCACACCATTACACCACCACCAGCAGCCTGAACCGCTGATACAAGGCAGGATGGATCCATGCTTTCATGTTGTTGAGGCCAAATTGTGAGCCGAGCATCTGAATGTGTCAGCAGAAATGGAGACTCATCAGACCAGGCAACGTTTCTCCAATCTTCTATTGTCCAGTTTTGGTGAGCCTGTGTGAATTGTAGCCTCAGTTTCCTGTTCTTAGCTGACAGGAGCGGCACCCGGTGTGGTCTTCTGCTGCTGTAGCCCATCCGCCTCAAGGTTGGACGTGTTGTGTGTTCAGAGATGCTCTTCTGCAGACCTCGGTTGTAACGAGTGCTTATTTGAGTTACTGTTGCCTTTCTATCAGCTGGAACCAGTCTGGCCATTCTCCTCTGACCTCTGGCATCAACAAGGCATTTGCGCCCACAGAACTGCCGCTCACTG
This sequence comes from Danio aesculapii, assembly GCF_903798145.1. Lineage (NCBI taxonomy): Eukaryota > Metazoa > Chordata > Actinopteri > Cypriniformes > Danionidae > Danio > Danio aesculapii. Next base: position 53,221,127 of record NC_079447.1, read on the forward strand.
GATATTTCCTCTTTGTCGGACCATTCTCTGTAAACCCTAGAGATGGTTGTGCGTGAAAATCCCAGTCGATCAGCAGTTTCTGAAATACTCAGAGCAGCACTTCTGGCACCAACAACCAAGACTGCAGCAGATCGTCTTGACCATGTCTACATGCCTAAGTGCATTGAGCTGCTGCCATGCGATTGGCTGATTTGCATTAACGAGCAGTTGGACAGGTGTACCTAATAAAGTGGCCGGTGAGTATGTTCCCTAGTTTTTCTTTTATTTCCTAAATAAATTAATTTTTTATTGTCAGTAATTTATTGTTTTGGAAGAAAAATTGATTTATTGCTTCAAATAAATTAGTATGTAACACAATAAATGAGTAAAAATTGCAATGATTTTCTTTTGCGTTTATATTAGTTATTGTCAGTACTGGGATTGTAGGGGCATTTCTATAACTGTGTGTGGGTGATATTTAAAACTGAGATGCCATTTTTATTTACAGTTTTATTTAATAATCAAAAAACAGCCACAAAAACAGACAAAATGATCACAATGATGGATCGTGCTGTCCTGTAAACTATCAACATACATCAAGAGAACCGGCACTGTACTTACAGCCACCAATCCCATAAACGATCAATTGAAACAGTGCATTTGATTTTTAATCCTTTTTAATGCAATTTCCAACTGAAACTGCCATCATAAACTTATAGAGCAGCTTCATGATATTCAGAATATTCAATATACATGATGCTGGATTTCAAGAGTGTCCTTCTTGTAACTCTGTACAGGACATTTATATTTCTGCAGCTGTAAGTGAGCGCTGCTCCGTGTTTCCTAGAGTGTGTTTTTGGCGATGGCGTTGAGTGCTCGTATTTTAGTCACGTCCGCCACTTTCACGGCATATTCAGGTACAGACAGAGAGCCTCCCATACACACATTACTGTTCCTACAGGACAGAACACACACGTGAATAAACCTGCACTTACAGACAAGCATTAATGGTGCAGTATGTAGGATACACTGCCAAAAATGTGCAGTTTTCTATATTATTGTTCTCCATTTATTTCTGCTTCTGAATTGCATTATGAGATCTTGATCTTTCTACTATCCACTTTTAATCTTGAAAAGTGTGAAAAAGGGACTTTTCTGATCATGTGTAATAGTGTGCAGTGCTATATAGTGTGTGTTGGTGTTGTATATTACGCTACACAAACCTTGCAATAAACTGCAGCACATTTTCAGTTATTTTACACACTAGATATTGTTTCTCTATACATTTAATTATTTTAAATGACTAAAATGTCACTAAAAGTCACTCTGTTAAACTGTAGAGTTGAATTTTCAACATCAAAAGTGGACAGAGCAGAGATCAACATCCCATAATGCAATTCACCACCACAAAAAACAAAACACAGAAACTTCATTAATCGATGTTTTTTAACAGTGTAGGTTTGGCATCTAGTGGTTGATATAGGTATTACAGTTCAAATTCACAACATTGAGGAGTGTCTTTTTTTCACCTGGCAACTCTCCCCCCTGACGACTGCGCTTTACTACTGTATGTATGCTGCTCAGCTAATGTTTACATTAGGCATGGGATGATAACCGTTTTCAAGGTACACCGCGGTTTGGAAAAGTCAAGGTTTTAAAACTGCCAACATTTTCTGCTATACCGTTCCTAAAGTATGTGTAAGATTTATTTATTTATATTTTTTACACAGAAAAGATGTCTAAAATACTGTTTTAAATTGTAAAGAAATCTGTGTTTTTGAAACTAATGCAGACAGCAGAAGTCAATGGTTTATTTTAATGATTTAGTCTGACATGTTTACGGTTAAAATATTTTGGAAATGTTTCTCAAAATAAAATATATTGTGTTCAAAGTGGAAAAAGACTTTTAAAATTAATACTGTATATTTCAGAGCAGTAATCACAATACCGCCAAACCGGGATATTTTTATCCAAGATTATTATACCTTCAGAATCTCATACCGGCCCATGCCTAGTTTACATTGTAATGTTTGTATTAATTGCTAATTAAAAAACGCCTCGAGTTTTTTATAACGCTAAATAAAAAGCTGCTACTGTGGTTTTGGCCATTTTAGGCCGTGCCCATTGACATTTTCCAGCATTTTATCAGGAACGCACCTGAACTTCATACTGGAGTCTTTGCTCGATCGAGCAGAGCAGTGAAACTCCTGAGATCCAGAACCTTCCAGAATCCTCTGCAGGTTCCGCTCAGTGATTCCACCTCCTGACAACAACAGAAGCACACACACACGTGATCAGTTATATCTGTGTTACAACATTGTGTCCTAATAATACTGGACACAACAAGATTACAGCAACAAGCCGCTTTTCAGTCCGAAATGCTTCTCTTCAGAGCTTTTGTCTCGTTTCTAAGCCCAAATATCTATAAACTCTTAAATCAAGAAGCATTTTCTAGACAAGAAAAAACAGTGTTGTTTTCAGAAATAATGAGTCAAAATGAAGAGAGTTTCTCCTTAAAACAAGCAAAATAATCTGACAATGGAGGAGCGAAATAATCTTATGTCAAAATGAAAAATAGGCTGAGTGTCTTACGTACTTATATACAGCCATATCACACTGCTACTCGTGTGATATTGTGTTTATACAACAGTTTCACGGCACAATCGTGTATATTAAAAAGAAAATCAATCATGGAGAGTCTAAAAACCCTTTCGTAAGAGGAACTACTTTCTTCCACCAATCATTCACATCTGCAGCTGACGTCAGAACAGCAGAAGCCGTTACTAACTCACCAACATCACTGTAGAGTCTGAATGATTCTCTAGCGTAATGTCTAAAGTGAGGACCAAACAGCTGATTCTGCTCACATTTTAAGATTATAAGGCTGGACAGCATGAAATCCCATCAGTCTACAGAGATTACCCAGTATTTCTGTACTGCAATCAGGAGAAAGGAAACGCTAGCAGATTACTACGGTATAAATACTGCACTACGACATACAAAAGAGAGAAATTGACTTAGTCATTCACCTGTTTAATAATGATTTGATCAGCTGTAGTTTGAAATTGTTTGAGTTTTTCTCCTCTAAAGGCTTATTATACGGTCTCTGTCGCCATCTTGTGGCAGAACGTCAACCGTCTTTGCTCTGCCCAGTATGACAGGTTGATGGCCATCAATGAGCAGAAATTATAAATATTTAAAATAGACACTTTCCCAGTGATGGGTTACAGCTGGAAGGGATCCGCTGCGTAAAACATATGCTGGATAAGTTGTCGGTTCATTCCACGGTGGTGGTGATACTTAACCACGCCCCTCCAACAAACAGAAATGGTGAGGAGGAGGAGTCACCTAGAATGTAATAACTATGCCCAAACACATTTCCCCACCTTTTTGAATGAAACGCCTACTTTACTACATCCAATCAGCTCTGATAGCTATACCCTAAAATACTGATAGCCCCGCCCTAAAGGACTGATATCTCCACCCTAAATTACTGATGGCCCCACCCTAAAAGACTGATAGCTCCACCCTAAATGACTGATAGCCCCGTCCTAAAGGACTGATAGCTCCACCCTAAAGGACTGATAGCTCCACCCTAAAAGACTGATAGCTCCACCCTAAAATACTGATAGCCCCGCCCTAAAGGACTGATAGCTCCACCCAAAATTACTGATAGCTCAACAGTAATGTTGAGGAGGAGGAGTCTGTTAGGTTGTAGTAACTTTCCCCAAACCCTTTTCCCCATCTTTCTGAATGACATGCCTACTTTACTTCATCCAATCAGCTCGCAGTAGAAAAAAACAAGCCACGCCCACTGTTTTCTCATTTAATATTCTGTTTCTCTAGGAACTGCGTCACAATATGAAAACAAAAATGGTTGCAGCTTCCAGTTCGTGTGGACTTGAAATCTTAGATTGGATGAATGTCTGAACTGTTTGACATCACAGTAGAGGCAACATGCTTGTTCCTTAACATGTAAATCAGATCTTGTGTTGCGTGTTGCTGGATCACGTCATGTGTGTTTAGTTATAAAAAAGTGATCA
>NC_079447.1:53230148-53285148 GCF_903798145.1 Danio aesculapii
TTACTGTAAATTACTACAGTATTTTTACTATTTTTAGGATCAAATTATAATCATAAAAATAATTGTTTTATACAGCATGCTGCAAATGTTTGTTCATTCATTCATTCATTTTCCTTCAGCTTAGTCCCTGTATGAACTGCCAACTATTTCAGCATATGTTTTACACAGCGGATGCCCTTCCAGCCGCAACCCAGTACTGGGAAACACCCATACACACTCATTCTCACACACACTCATACACTACGGCCAGTTTAGTTAATCAATTCCCCTAAAGCGCATGTGTTTGGACTGTAAGGCAAACCGGAGCACCCGGAGGAAACTCACACCAACATGGGGAGAACATGCAAACTCCACACAGAAATGCCAGCAGGGACTCGAACCAGCGACCTTCTTGCTGTGAGGTCACCGTGCGACACCACTGAGACATCGTGCTGCTACATGCTTACATTTACATATTAATAATACAGTATAAATAATAATAAAACACACACACAATAAATGCTGAATTCATTAATACAGCACTAACAGCAGGCAGAATTCTGGGAAAATATAGGCTGATTAATTGATCAAATAACACACACACACACACAAAGTCAATATCAATATTTTTATATAACAGAGTCACTGTACAAGATGTAAAACTCCAGTATTATTCTGTCTTCAATAGGAGACAACTTTAAAAGGCTGTGAATACTTATGACCATGTGATATTTCAGTGTTTCTTTTTTTAATAAATCTGCAAAAACGTCCCCAATTCTGTGTTTTTCTGTCAATATGGGGTGTTGTGTGGACATTAATGAGGAAAAATTAATGATTATAGCAAATGGCTGCAATTTAACAGAGTGAAAAAGAGGTTTGTGTTTTGCGCAATGACAATCTTCAGTCCAAACAGCGGTATATAGAGGTGTGAGATGTCTATTAGCTCTGTGTTCAGGGAAGAAGATCCCACAGATGAAGTCCATATCTTGTGTCTCTAAATTAAATGAGATATTTATACAGGAGAGAGATAAATCCAGAAACTTCTAGAAGACGCTGTCAAAGAGCCGCATCGACCGCATGATGTTCTCGTCCTCAAACAGCAACACAAGACAAAGAAACACAAAAGAAACACCCACACTTTTAAATGACCGCTTCAGCAAATGAACTGAGTACATTATTCCAGATGATAACACATGTCTGCTGAATGCTTGATTCTGATTGGTTGATGGTCACTCTAAGGTGTTTGTATTGTAATGTATTATTTAATGAATGTTATAATAATAATAAATGAAGGAGGGATAGAGAGATGCACCTTCTGACAGGACTCCATGAACTCCTCAATAGTGATCACTCCATCTCGATCTCTGTCCATTTTCTGCAAACATTGATCATAATCAGGATTCCTTATTAAACACCTCTTCTTTTCCGTTTTACCATACAGCAAGCATTACTTATCAATGTTATCTGAACGTTCTGAAAAACAAAAGCTACAACCTTTCAGTCAAAAAGGTTCCACTGTCAGTGTATAAACAACTTTTGAACACTTTTATTTGCTGGTTAAACATGTTTAAATCTGCATGTAATGTTGTTTAAAAGAGAAAGAATGATGATGTTTGTGTGTTTTCAGCAGATTTCATCACCAACTGTCTGCATTTGTTCAGGAAAAGCCTGATATAGGTTTCCGGCAACGCAGAACGACTTTAGAAACTTCATCAAACTCACTGAGAATTTATAAAAGAGCACATAATGATCTCCAAACGTTCTATTAACGTTATAGAAGAGCATTTGTTCAGAACCTTCAGCCAACCTTCTCTATCTGGTTTACAGTAAGTGTGTTAACGTACAAAAATAAATATCGCCACTGTAGTTACAAACATATTTGCCCATTATTCCTGCATGAAAAAAATACTATAGTAATTTATAGTAAATACTGTAGTGTATTTGAACTATAATACTTCAATGAATCTGTTGTGGTGATTCTACAGTTGCTATGGTAACAAAACTACTATAGTAATTGATGTGTTGTGGTGATTCCACAGTTGCTATGGTAACACAACTACTATAGTAATTGATTTGTTGTGGCGATTCCACAGTTGCTATGGTAACACAACTACTATAGTAATTGATGTGTTGTGATTCTACAGTTGCTATGGTAACACAACTTCTATAGTAATGGATGTGTTGTGGTGATTCTACAGTTGCTATGGTAACACAACTACTATAGTAATTGAAGTGTTGTGGTGATTCCACAGTTGCTATGGTAACACAACAACTACAGTAATTGATGTGTTGTGGTGATTCCACAGTTGCTATGGGAACACAACTACTATAGTAATTGATGTGTTGTGGTGATTCCACCGTTGCTATGGTAACACAACAACAACAACAACAACAGTAATTGATGTTTTGTGGTAATTCCACAGTTGCTATGGTAACACAACAACTATAGTAATATAAACAAATGAGCTAGTACAAATATAAGGTATATTATACTGCAGTACACCACAGTTTACTGTAGTAAAACTAAAGTATACCACAGTATTTATTACAGTTTATCACTTCACTATAGTTAATACAGTACGCTGGAGTATAACTACAGTATGGTTCAGAACACTATAGCATTTACAGTAGTATTTCAGTGAGTTCACCTGAAAGAAGTTTTCCACATGTTCTCTGGCTGTTTCTTCATTAATCTCCGGATGCACATATTTCCCCATCATATCATATATCGACTTCATGACGTTCATCATCTCCTGCAAAAAACAAACCACACAGATGTGTTTACATTATTACAGCAGTGCATTATAGTGATCTGAACCAGTCAAAGATTCATATGATCATTATATGTAATCTAGATTAAGTAATCAGATTCCCCCAAAAACACAAGTACTTGGAATTAGAGTAAATTACTTTTTAAAATACTTGTAATCAGATTACAGTTACCTTTTATGGATTACTGATTATTTATAATGCATGCAATGGCAGCAATGTGACGTAAGATTCTACACATTTCTAGTGTTTTTTAGATTAAATGTTTGATGTCATAGTCAATTGAATGTTTTTTCTAATGTTGCTGTTTTCTAAATGTACTTAAAGTAAATGTCAAAATAGCTTAAGATCATCCTGCTTCAATATATCTGATGTCAAATAAGGGTTAGTAAAACAAAAGTAATCTAAATGTAATCCAAAAGTAGATCATGTTACCATTCAGATTATATTTAGTAATCTAAAAGTAAGGATTACATTTCGTTTGCTTTTGTAACCTAAAATGTAATCCAAAAGTAGTTTATTTTACCATTCATACTATGCTCATTAATCGAAAAGGTTTGGATTTGGTTTAGATTATAAAAGTATTCTAAGTGTAATCTAAAAGTAGATTATGCTACCATTCATCTTATGTTCAGTAGTCTAAAAGTTTAGATTACATTTAAAAATATAAAATAATATAAATTTAATCAAAACAGTAGAATATGCTACCGTTCAGATTATATTCCGTAGTCAAAAATTTTGGATTACAAAAATAGTTTGTTATTATTCAGATTCTGTTCAATAACCTAAAAATCTAGATTACATTTATATTACAAAAGTAATCTAAATGTAATCCAAAAGTGGATTATGTTACCATAAAGGTGTAATCTATGAGACTATATTACTGACTACACATTTTTCATGTAATCTGTAATCAGTAACAGATTTTAATTCATCAGTAAACAACCCTGGATTATCAAATACCTTTCTGGTGATGAATCCATCTTTATCGAGGTCATAGAAATTAAAGGCCCAGTTCAGCCGGTCATACATGGAGCCTCTGAGGATGAGCGACAGACCAGCGACAAACTCCTGAAACAACAGCAAACACTAATGAGACTAATGTGGGGTTTTTTTGTATGTGTGTGTGTTAAAATCCCAAAAAAACTCACCTGAAAACTAAGACAGCCATTTCTGTTCGTATCAAAAGCCTCAAACAGAAAATGTGCATAAACACGTGAATCTGAGAGAGAAAACACACATTTATAACTGAGAAACAATAAACAGACATATGTTTGTTCAATATGAGGAAAAACGTGCTCGTACTGTTGCAACAACAACTGCAAAAAACGTAATATTGCTGGAATCTTGTTGTGTCGCATGATGTTAGGACTCGGTGTTACAATGTATGCTACTCAACTAATGTTTACGTTTGTAATATTTATATTGAAAATCAACTACAAACCATCTCAAGTGGATTTTTCAACCCTAACCCTAACGTTCTGTCAGTATAGTGGCTAATTCGTACAAGTTCAGACATACGAAAATGATTTTGAAAGGAGGCATGGTAGCAAACCCCGCCCCTAAACCCAACCATCATTGGGGGAGGAGCAAATCGTACTAAATTGTACGAATGAGGTCAAAGGATTTCATACGATTTAGCCACTAAATCAAAAGGTTATGAATTGGCATGAGATACCGCTGGGATTTTTATTACTCTGAATCTGTGGCTGCTTCTGTCCTCTAGAGGGCGCAATCATGTACATTGATGCAGCCAGGGGCGGACTGGGTGGAATATTTGCCCGTGACAGTTATCGAACATCAGGCATCTGAGCGATCGGTAAATGCAGAGTGCCAGGAGGGTGGCGGTGGTTGGGTTGGGTTAAGCGATTGATAATTGAAGAGCATGGGGAGGGGGGAGTTTGGATGGGGGGGGGTCAGGCCAGATTGACCATTCAGCCACCGGAAAATGTCCCAGTGCTCCCTATGGCCAGTCCGTCCTTGGATGCAGCCTTCATGACTGAAATGCAATATGTTGTATTTTCCACCATCTGGCAACCCAGAGTGGCAGTGGGCTGGTTATAGAGACCAAAACAAAGACATTCTGACACAGAACGCACATTTTCACAGCAGAATAACTGACTTCAGCATTGTTTTTCAGATAAACATGTTCACTTAGCATGATTTTTAATATCTGCAAACATATTATGGTATGTTTATGCTTTAAAAGAGTCAAAATTATACCTACAGCAGCTTTATTCATTTTACTTACTATTTATGTTTGAAATTATTACTGAGTTTGCAACTAAAAAGAGTGTATTGTGTGAGCTTCTCACCTCCCTGAGGGAAGAACTGAGAGTAAATGAGTTTAAACACTTTCTCATTCACAAATCCACTGGGACACTCCTGAAACACACAATATTTCATCACTTACACACTGTCAAAACACAATACACACACAATTAATTATACACCATTCTGAGTACAACAAAGAAGTCCATTATGATTATATGATAGACCACATTTAAGAAGTGGTTAATGACAAACCAGATATAAGCATTTATTTAATTATAGGATGTTGATTAATGTAGTTTTGTGTAGCATGAATTTGAGTCTTTGTGTGCCTGATTAGGGACTGTGGATATTAATTATCATTGCAGCTCTAATCTGACTAATATGTGATATTATGTGAAAAAAATAAGCTTAATAAGCCACTCAATCAAACAAACCAAGTACTTAAAACAGGTCATTCTTCTTTGGAGTTTATGTCAAGCACTGAAATGCAGTACATTTAAGAGAAGTCCATGTTTTGGTTATGTCTGGAAGGAGTAGTGTAGTGTAAAGTGTTGTTATTATATGTGTATTCACGTTCTTGAAGCCCCTGTAGAGGAACTGCAGCTCAGTTTTGCTGAATTTGGTTTCCTCCTGCGGTATTTCCAGCAGTTCGGGACGATGGCAGACGAATGAGAAATCCTTCAGCTCATCTTCAGGACTCTCTGGAGCAAAACAAACATCTCAAATACACTCAAATACATGCAGGTTGAGTTAAAGAAAATGCTGTGAAGAACGATGCTGTGCGTCAATAATAAATAGACCAAAATTAGCTTAATTTTACAGTCAACATTTGAATATATCAAATAAATATATATTAAAAAACATAAAATATACTTTAAATAAAAATACAATATATTCAAATATAATTAGCACTCTCTGTTGAGGGAAACATGCTTTTCTGACTTAGAGCTGTTTTATTTCTAGTCCAAATATCTAAATAATCTTAAATCAAGAACCATTTTCTAGACAAGGAAAAAAATAAAGTCTTGTTTTCAACAATAATGAGTCAAAATGAAGAGTTAAAACAAGCAAAATAATATAATTATTCCATTTCATTTAACCATTTATATTTATATATAAATATGCATACACACTCACCGGCCACTTTATTAGGTACACTTACTAGTACCGGGTTCTCCTCAGAGATTTTGCTCCATATTGACATGATAGCATCACACAGTTGCTGCAGATTTGTCGGCTGCACATCCATGATGCCAATCTCCCGTTCCACCACATCCCAATGGTGCTCTATTGGATTGAGCTCTGGTGACTGTGGAGGCCATTTGAGTACAGTGAACTCATTGTCATGTTCAAGAAACCAGTCTGAGATGATTGGTGCTTTATGACATGGTGCGTTATCCTGCTGGAAGTAGCCATCAGAAGATGGAGACACTGTGCTCATAAAGGGATGGACATGGTCAGCAACAATACTCAGGTAGGCTGTGGCGTTGACACCATGCTCAATTGGTACTAATGGACCCAAAGAAAATCTCCCCCACACCATTACACCACCACCACCAGCCTGAACCGCTGATACAAGGCAGGATGGATCCATGCTTTCATGTTGTTGAGGCCAAATTGTGAGCCGAGCATCCGAATGTGTCAGCAGAAATGGAGACTCATCAGACCAGGCAACGTTTCTCCAATCTTCTATTGTCCAGTTTTGGTGAGCCTGTGTGAATTGTAGCCTCAGTTTCCTGTTCTTAGCTGACAGGAGCGGCACCCGGTGTGGTCTTCTGCTGCTGTAGCCCATCCGTCTCAAGGTTGGACGTGTTGTGTGTTCAGAGATGCTCTTCTGCAGACCTCGGTTGTAACGAGTGCTTATTTGAGTTACTGTTGCCTTTCTATCAGCTAGAACCAGTCTGGCCATTCTCCTCTGACCTCTGGCATCAACAAGGCATTTGCGCTCACAGAACTGCCGCTCACTGGATATTTCCTCTTTGTCGGACCATTCTCTGTAAACCCTAGAGATGGTTGTGCGTGAAAATCCCAGTAGATCAGCAGTTTCTGTAATACTCAGAGCAGCCCGTCTGGCAGCAACAACCATGCCACGTTCAGCATCACTTAAATCCCCTTTCTTCCCCATTCTGATGCTCACTTTGAACTGCAGCAGATCGTCTTGACCATGTCTACATGCCTAAATGCAGTGAGTTGCTGCCATGCGATTGGCTGATTAGAAATTTGCATTACAGAGCAGTTGGACAGGTGTACCTAATAAAATGGCCGGTGAGTGTGTATACTGTACATTACTATCAAAGTAAACAATAATCTAAAAAAAAAAATGCTAGGTTGAATTAACCCACAAATTTCAAAATAGACACACCCAATGTTGGGTTAATTTTGCTTTGACATCAAATTAAAAGGATATTTTTCAACTCAACAGTTGTTTGTTTATTTCTGACTCAGCGTTGGGTTACAACAACAACCCAGCATATTCAGAGTGTATAAAAAGCCCTGTTTCACTGCTCCTAAACAAAGAAAAGTGAGAAAGAAGGAAAAGAGGATTACTCCTGACTCTGACCTGCTTTCAGGATCCAGTAGTAGAGCGGGAACAACGAGACGAGCATCAGGATATACAGACCTCCAGCTTCATCAGCCGGCAGCAGGAGACTGACCGTCTGAGAGCCAGACATCATCATCCACACACTGCTCTGAGTGACTGAGTGCTATATTTATACACACTCACACACACACACACACACACACACACACACACACACCCCTTTCCATTATGAGTCTTTCATGACCGTTTAGAGAGCACATACTTGACACACACACACACACACACACACACACACACACACACACACACACACATTCATAACCATAAACAAACATATACACAGACACACATATACATAATCACACATAGAAACATAAACACACAAACATACATAAACACACATATAATCACACATTTACATAAACAAAAATAAACACACATATATACACAAACACACACACACACACACACACATATGCTCACACATACACAAACATATACACAGACAAATACACACATATACATAAGCACACATATATATACACACACACACACATACTGTATACTCATACACAAACACACATATATGCACAAACACACATATACACACTCATATACACAAACACACACACAGATACATTAACACACATACATACACAAACACATACACACAAACACTTATATATATACACAAATACACACATACATAAACACACTCACATACACACATATATACACACAAGCACACACTCACATACACACATATATACACACAAGCACACACTCACATACACAAACACACACTACATACACCCATATATACACACTCACATTCACACACATATACTTACACATATATACACAAACACACACAATTACATAAACACACACATATACTCACACATATATACACAAACACATACACAAACATATACATAAACACACACATATACACAAACACACACTCACATATATACAAAACCACACAGACATATATACATAAACACACATATATACACAAACACACACACATATACTGTACTCACACATATATACACAAACACACAATTACATAAACACACATATATACACGAACACACACATATACTCACACATATATACACAAACACATACACAAACACACACATATACACAAACACACACTCGCATATATACAAAAACACACAGACATATATACATAAACACACATATATATACACAAACACACACACATATACATAAACACATATATACACTCACACACACACTCTCTCTCTCTCTCTCTCTTACACACACACACACAGTTCCATTATGAGTCTCTTATGGCAGTTTATCGAGCAACAAAAGCCCACATTAGTAATTCATGGGCTTGTTTTGGAAGTGTGTGTGTGTGTTCTCCGTCACGCTGCGTGCAGAAATACAGCTGCCGTCCCACACACTCTTGTTCTCCTCCTGATGGTGTGTAAACACCAGGAAAACCTCAACATCAGTGCTCGACATCTCCTTCTCCAGCGCTTGTGTTCTGCTGATACACACATTTATTACTGTAACAGAAACCAACACACAAATAAGAGAAGGATAAACACACAGAGTTCAGTGTGTGTGTGTGTGTGTGTGTGTGTGTTGAACTTTGACATTTTCATCAACATGATTAACATCTGTTCTGCGCTTTCTGTAGACAATGAACACACACACACACACACACACACACACACACACACACACACACACACACACTGGTCCAATTCACACACATAAACACACACCCACAGTAATTCACACACACTTACACCGAACCAATCTGTCCTCACACATGCCCGTTTTCACAGTGTTTTTATTATAGTTTGATCATGTGACACTCCTCCGGCTGCTGATTGGTCAGATCATTCAGAGGACGAATACACAAACAGCATTTAATAAAGGAATGTCTTATCAAATCTGAGAACATCACAATCATAATCACAACGTCTCAGCGATTGATCATTATTGGTCCAGAAATGCGCCGTATTAAGGCCAGTTTTCCAGCATTGTGTATAAAACATTGTTCATATGAGGACAAACATATCCAAATATTGATCTTTCTCCAATGATAAATGTCTTTACAGTAAAGCATCGAGTAACATGATGTAAAAATGAGCAGTACATGCTTGAGCCAAAGCCTAAAATAAAGCACATTCTATTCAATCGACTTATATTCAGATACTTTAACCCATTGTGTGCTGCTGGGGTCGTTTTCATCCACTCTGGGCTGATTTTGAGGCTTAATTTGGCCACAACCGTCTCTGTGTTTGAGCAAACGTGATCATTTTTGGGAACAAATCTTATTTTGACTCATGTTTTGGGAAAATGCTTTAAACTCTACAACACACATGTTTTGCTCCATTGACTTCCATTATAATCACATTTATTGATTGCAGAGCCATGACAGCAGATAACAGCGGTGTCAAATCCAAACTTGGTAAGGGCCGCACTGAGTGTTGTGAATAAAGTCAGGCACATTTTGAAAAGTTTATTTATTTATTGAAGAGAATAAAAGTTTATTAACAACTGTGTGACATCTCTTCCACTTCATTAAACCTCATTTATCAAAACAGCAAGGTTTTACATTTCATTTTAATTTGGACCACATCTGTGTCACAGCAGCTTTAATGTCTCTAACCAATATAAGCATAAAACAGGACAGTAGGCTAGCATAGAGCTGTAGTCTAGCTTAAAAACTGTTTCATATTCAGATGAACTGATGATAAAAAGCCCACAACTGATATACCACACTGTAACAGGCAGCAGATGGCTTCTGATATTGTATTCATTCATTTTCTTTTCGGCTTTAGTCCCTTTATTAATCCGGGGTTGCTACAGCGGAATGAACCGCCAACTTATCCAGCAGATGTTTTACACAGCGGATGCCCTTCCAGCCGTAACCCATCTCTGGGAAACATCCACACACAGAGTCACCCACACTCATACACTACGGACAATTTAGCGGGGACACGGGGCAGCAGCGCTTCAACACCAAAACTCCAGGGTAGTGTGGACAGATGGCGTGACTGTAGTAAAACGTACGCGTTTTAAAACTAAATCGTATTAGTGTAAACAGGGTCTGAGAAACTCAAGATGTGCCCCTCAGCTGTCAGAACACAGTAAGTGTATTTCTGCACAAACACACACACTGTAATCTGCTGCTTTACTCCACTGAACTCCATATAAAAGCCAGAAACTCTTCAGCACAGGTGAATCTAAAGCAGTGGTTCTCAAACTGTGGTACGCAGGCTTCGCTAAATAATAAAAATTAAAAAATGAACACACTTTTGACCCTTTAACGCGTTCGATAACACCAATGTGATCAGTAAATTGATTTTAATAGGTTAAACCTTTCATTTTATTTCCAATTTTCTAATAATTGTTTCGTATTCCTTCATTTGATGCTAATTTCCTCCGCATATTAGTACTGGTCGTTGGGGCATATCCCAATGCTGACATGTATGGTTTAATGACTTGCTTTTCTGACACAAATAGCCTACTCTAACATGCAGTAAGCAAATCTAATTTCTAATTTAAATATATAAATCCAATTCACATATATATATATATATATATATATATATATATATATATATATATATATATATATATATATATATATATATATATAATATAAGTTAATGTTTAGATTTCAAAGATATGCAAATAAGTCATATATACATGCATCATATATTTAAACATTTATCAAAGAATTTATATATGAATATGATGACATATAGCCGATATGTATGAAGTCTGAGGAACATTTGCAGGTTTTGATTTTGACATTTTTAAAATTATTTTTAGAAGCACATTTTAATTTAAACATTAAACATTATTTATTTATTTATTTACATATTTATTTATTTACCTGTAAGCACAGTGTAGTGTTAAAGTTCAAACTATTAATAATGTTTAAAGTGGCTGACAATAATAAATATTCATAATAATAGGAATTAATCTGCCTCGTTTTTTAACTGTGCAGCTTAATTAGGCCTGATACGCTACTGTGTTTTAATACTGTTCATTATTGTGGTATTTGGAGAGACAATTTTTTCTGAGGTGTTACTTGGTGAAAATACTTTAAGAACGACTGATCTAAAGGGTTAACACTGACAACTGATGATCAACAGTAAAAATGACACACTGTCCATCTGAATCCCAAAAGGAAAACCAGCAGCAGTGAAGAACGCATGATTATCTGCTGTCATGGCTTTGCAATCAATAAATGTGATTATAATGGAAGCCAATGAGGCAAAAACAGCACCAACATCACCAAAGGGGAGTCAATCTGAACAGCACACAAGGGTTAAAAAATAAAATAAGAGACAGAAAAACATCAGTGTAACATCGAATATAAAAACAGGCGTCTTTAACTAGTGGTGTTGATCAGCTGGTCGTTGTGCGTGTGTGTAATGTGTGTGTTTGTTCACTTAAGCCAGACTCCGTTGGCGAAGTTTAATTCTGGGATACAGCTGTGGAGGAAGAAGAAAAGAAGTTTAAAGATTATTTAGAAAGTTGTAAACAATAATATATGTAATATTTCTCACGGATTTACATCTTTATTTTCCACAGCTTCTGAGAATCCAAAAAAGCTCCATATATCATTGACTGAAAACGTGACCATGTTAATTATTAAATACTTGATGTGTGTGACGTTTCTGACACGTTTATCTTTATTTACAGATACTGTGATATATCGTCAATGCTTTTCTTGCTATGTTCTTTATGCTGTGTGTTGGAAGTGTCACTCACCCCAAGCAGGTTTCTGGGCACGTATCCCTCCGCACCACTGCCTCCTCCGCCGCCGCTGCGCACCCACCACCAGTCGGTCTCCAGCTCATCCTCTCGGCGGATCACACTCATGCAGTCGCCCTCTCTGAATGAGCACTCGTCCTCCTGCGCCGCCTCGTAATCCCACAGCCCGTACACCACACCGCGGTTCATGATGCCCATCTTCTCCTGTACGCCTGCCGGGAGAAATCAACACACGTGATATAAGGTCAACGGTTACATGTTTTCAGCATTCTTCAAAACATCTTCTTTTGTAATAAACAGAAAAAAGAAACTCGAAGATGATTATGGCAAGTAAATGATGACAGAATTTTCAGTTTTGGGTGAAGTATTCTTGTAAATAAATGCAGGTATAAATTCAACAGAAGGTGCATTTAATATTAACTAATACTTAAGCAAAATGCATATATGAGGACAACTCAATACCATTTGAGCTTGTTTACTTTTATAATCCTCCCTTTATAGTTACTGCTACCATTAAAGGGGTAGTTCACCCAAAAATGAAAATCGACTCGCTTTATTTTCCCTCAAGTGTTTCCAAACCTTAATTTCTTCTGTTGAACACTTCAGAAGATATTGAAACCTGTAACCATTGACTTTCCATGCTTACCGTAGAGAAACTGCGAGCACTGAGTGTATCCCTCCTCCATCTCTTCACACTTATCGGCTGCCGTCTGCATGTCGCTGTAGGTCATGGCGAACACCGCCGCTCCAGACTCCACCAGGAACTTACACACCTGCACATTATTACAGGACGCGGCGCAGTGCAGAGGAGTCCTGAAACACACACAGACACACACACACACACACACACACACACACACACACACACACACACACACACACACACACACACACACAGATACAGATACTTTATTTTGTCATTTTTTACTATAACCTTGTAGTAGCTTCATTTTTTCATGCAAACATGATAGTCATTGATAAAAGTAGACATTTAAACTCTTGTCTCAAGTGGAAAATTGCTGTTGAATGTAAATGTAACTGTTCAGATCTTACTTGAATGACTGTAATGTAATAATCATACAAAGTACCAACAACAAAGACGGTACAAACTAAAATCAACTAAAGAAATCTGTAGACACGACATGCTTGCAGATTAAATTAGACCCTGACAGCTATATTCTCAGACCCTTAATCTAAACTCTAACTTCATTAAACCCTATAGACTAGACATTTATACCCTCAGCTGTGTAGTGTGTGAGTTTAGTGTCGTCACAAAGGAACCAGTTTACACTTTCCACTAACCACTTTCAATAACCAGATATTTAAAACGTTACTCAATCTGTGAGATTGACGGTCACCAAATTAATAAAACAAATATTAAACAAAAAACTCATATAAAACAGTATTCGCCCTCAGCTGGATTTATGATAAGTTTAATTATTAAGCATAAAACCTATGCTTGCACAATCCAAAATAAATAAAGTCATCCAACTTTGGCACCCAACAGCCCCTCCCCTTAACTTGCAGACACTCCTTTCAAGACATAACCCCTCCCCTTTCCATCATCAGCTCCTCCCCTTCTACATTAGCTCCTCCCCATCATCAGACATTCCCTTATTTATAATCAGCCCCTCCCCTTGTCCATTACCTCCTCTCATTCTTTATGATTAGCCACTCCCTTTTACATTATAACCTTCCCTTCTTTATGATAAGCTCCTCCACTTCTCCATTACACCCTCCCCTTGTCCATTAGCTCCTCCCATCCTTTATGACCAGCCCCACCCCTTCATCATAACCTTATTCTTTATGATCAGCCCCTCCCCTTCTTCATAACCTCCTCTTCTTAATGATATGGCCTCCCCATCTCCATCATAACCCCCCTTCTTTATGACCAGCCCCTCCTCTTCTCCATTATAACCTCAGCTTCTTTATAAGCCCCTCCCTTTCTTTATTATAACCTCCTGTTCCTTATGATCAGCCCCTCCCCTTGTTCTTTAGCTCCTCCCATTCATTATGATCAGCCACTCCCCTTCCTCACCAGCCCCTCCCCTTCATCATCATAACCTCATTCCTTATGATAAGCCCTCTCCTTCTCCTTCTCCATTATAACCTCCCCTTTGTTTTTGATCAGCCCCTCCCCTTGACTGGCAGCTCCACCTGGTCATCATCAGTAGCCCCTCCACTTCACCACCAACTCCTCCCTTTCCCCAGTAGCTCCTCCCCTTCCCTATTGAACCAATAGGTACATCATCCAGATATTCAGAAAGCACTTCTTCTTTCGAGATTTGTCAGCATGAATGAATGTACTACTTACACTATTTAAACTACAAAATGGCATAGATTAGTGCATAAGTATGCGATTCGCGATGCACCTCATGTCTACAATTAGTTACTGAAGCGGAATCATGTGAATAAAACAGCCTGTGTGTTTTGCAGTGTGTTAAAGCACTGCTCACCATCCGTCACTGTCGGCTGCGTTCACATTGACTCCAAACTGAACCAGGAATTTGACGATCTCTGTGTGACCAGCACACACTGCATTATGGAGCGCAGTGATGCCTTCGTCATTCGGCTGACTCGGATCCTCAACCTGTTCAAGAAAACAAACATAAATAATGCTTTCCTGATTTAGAATTGTCTTGTTTCTAGTCCAAATATCTATAAACTCTTAAATCAAGAATCATTTTATAGACGAGCACAAAATATAGTCTTGTTTTTAGTAATAATAATTGAAAATGAAGTGAGTTTTTCCTTAAATCAAGCTAAATAATCTGACAATGGGGGAAGAAAATAATCTTATGTCAAAAGGAAACACTGGATGATTTTCTTTACCCCATTGTCAGATTATTTAGCTTGTTTTAAGGAAAAACTCACTTTAATATTTAATTATTATTACTAAAAACAAGACTATATTTTTTGCATGTCTAGACAATGATTCTTGATTTAGGAATTTTCAGATTTAGTTTTTTTTAAACCGGTTATCATCTCATGCATAGTCTACACACACACACATACACACACACACACACACACACACACACACACACACACTCTGAAGTTTTAACAGTGAAAAGACTCTTTCCTCATATATGACCCTCTGCACCAGATCAAACTCTCCCTCCAGCGACGAGTCCAGTAGGAGAGCCAGGGGATTGAAGCGCACCCGCATGCTGTGATCGATGCGCTCAGATCCAGATTTACGCAGGTTTGTCCTCTTGCCCTAAACACCAAACACAGACAGATTATAGTCACATATCAAAATGAAGGCTGCGATATTAAATCAATGCTTTGTGAATAGAAAAATGATTCTGCAGATTCTGAGATTTTCCCAAATGCATTGCGATTCTCTCTTGAATGGATTCTGAGGTTAGTTTTTACCAACAGATGGCGCTGTGTGCTTTACTAACAGTCTTACTCTGCTCATCTACAATTGCTTACACACTACTTGTACACCTAAATAATCATTAATAGAGTTAGGAAAGGTTTACATTACACCGCTTAAAGTTCATGAGTCAGCAAATGCTGAAGAGATCTTATTATTAAAAGTAGCCTGGAGCGCCATCTGACATTAAACACTAGCCTAAAACGCCATCTGCTGTTATATACAAACCTAGAGCACCATCTGGTGTTAAAAACAGCCTAGAGCACAGTCTGCTGGTATAAACTAGCCTAGAGCGCCATCTGCTGTTATAAACTAGCCTAGAGCGCCGTCTGCTGTTATAAACTAGCCTTGAGCACCGTCTGCTGTTATAAACTAGCCTAGAGCGACCTTCTGTTGTTATAAACTAGCCTAGAGCGCCATCTGCTGTTATAAACTAGCCTAGAGCGCCATCTGCTGTTATAAACTAGCCTAGAGCGCCATCTGCTGTTATAAACTAGCCTAGAGCGCCATCTGCTGTTATAAACTAGCCTAGAGCACCATCTGCTGTTATAAACTAGCCTAGATGCCATATGCTGTTATAAACTAGCCTAGAGTGCCATCTGCTGTTATAAACAAGCCTAGAGCACCGTCTGCTGTTAAACTAGCCTAGAGCGCCATCTGCTGTTATAAACTGGGCTAGAGCGCCATCTGCTGTTATAAACTAGCCTAGAGCGCCGTCTGCTGTTATAAACAAGCCTAGAGTGCCGTCTGCTGTTATAAACTAGCCTAGAGCGCCATCTGCTGTTATAAACTAGCCTAGAGCGCCATCTGCTGTTATAAACTAGCCTAGAGTGCTATCTGCTGTTATAAACAAGCCTAGAGCGCCATCTGCTGTTATAAACTAGACTACAGCGCCATCTGCTGTTATAAACTAGCCTAGAGCGCCATCTGCTGTTATAAACTAGCCTAGAGCGCCATCTGCTGTTATAAACTAGCCTAGAGTGCCATCTGCTGTTATAAACTAGCCTAGAGCGCCATCTGCTGTTATAAACTAGCCTAGAGTGCTATCTGCTGTTATAAACAAGCCTAGAGCGCCATCTGCTGTTATAAACTAGCCTAGAGCGCCATCTGCTGTTACAAACTAGCCTAGAGCGCCATCTGCTGTTACAAACTAGCCTAGAGCGCCATCTGCTGTTATAAACTAGCCTAGAGCGCCATCTGCTCTTATAAACTAGCCTAGAGGGCCATCTGCTGTTACAAACTAGCCTAGAGCGCCATCTGCTGTTACAAACTAGCCTAGAGCACCGTCTGCTGTTATAAACTAGTCTAGAGCACCATCTGCTGTTATAAACTAGCCTAGAGTGCTGTCATAAACTAGCCTAGAGTGCTGTCTGCTGTTATAACTAGCCTAGAGCGCCATCTGCTGTTATAAACTAGCCTAGAGCGCCATCTGCTGTTATAAACTAGCCTAGAGCGCCATCTGCTGTTATAAACTAGCCTAGAGTGATGTTTTTGTCATAAAATGCCCTAAAGCGTCATCTACTGTTAAAAACTGCCAAGAGTGCCATCTGCTGTTATAAAATAGCCTAGAGAGCAGTCTACTGTTAAACACTAGCCTTGAGCGATGTTTTTTGTCAAAAACTAACCTGGAACACCGTCTGCTATTATTAAAATAGCCTACAGTGTTTACTGTTAAAAACTAGCCTAGAGCGCAATCAAACACTAGTCTACAGCGCCATCTACTGTTATAAACTAGCCTAGAGCACCACCTTCTGTTCAACAAATTTAAGTTCTTACAGGTGGGAAGGGAACCTGTCCGGTGACCTCTGGCGGCTTCATGTTGAAGGTGTCGTCTGGATTGTCCTGCTCAGCACCGCTGGGATATGGAGGTGGAGGATACGGTGGGAAATCCTCCATGAAGCTGTCAGGAGGCGGTGGAGGTGGAGGGCTCTCCGGCTGTGGCGGTGGGATAATAATGGATGCATCAATTTTCGGGGCCGGATGAGGAGGTGGTGGCGGAGGAACGTCTTCTGCTTCCACTTCAGGAGCGATAGGAAATTCAGGAAGTGTTTCTTCAGGCACTTCAAGGGTTTCTGCATCGTATTCCTGTGGTTCTGCTAGTGTCTCCTTCTCCTCTTCTCCAGGAGGACTCACCGTCTCCATCGCCGCCAGAGTGGTCTTCTGATACAGCAGTTTTTGGATGTTGGGGCCTCCGGGGCCCTCAGGCTCTGTGATGGAGCTGCGTTTCTTCAGGGGCCGTGGTGCATTGTAGAGTTTCTTCCGAAGCGCCTCCAGGTCCAGGTCGCTCTGGTGGCGGTACGGGTTGGAGATGAAGGGCAGCAGTTTGGTGGGACTGAGGGGTCTGGGAATGCGCTCTGTTTCCGGGGTTTCTGAAGTGGGCTCTGAGGGGCTGTGGTCAGTCAGGGTTTCGGGGACACTGGGAGAGTCCAGGTAGGGGTTCTCAGGGTGTGGGGTTTGAGATGGCTGGCCTGAGGATGTCACTGGCTTACCGTAAACTAAAGGGACATCAGGAGAAAAAAATGCACTGTCAGCTGATCAATATCTGTCACAAGATTGAAAAACAAGCTGCAATATAGGAGAAATGCTTGAAAAGTATAATGAATTCATCAAGGAATTGTTCATCCCAAATTTAAATATTATGAGTGGAACTAGCCTAGAGCGCAATCTACTGTTATAAACTAGCCTAGAGCACCATCTGCTGTTATAAACTAGCCTAGAGCACCATCTGCTGTTAAAAACTAGCCTAGAGCGCCATCTGCTGTTATAAACTAGCCTAGAGCGCCATCTGCTGTTATAAACTAGCCTAGAGCGCCATCTGCTGTTAAAAACTAGCCTAGAGCGCCATCTGCTGTTATAAACTAGCCTAGAGTGCCATCTGCTGTTATAAACTAGCCTAGAGTGCCATCTGCTGTTATAAACTAGCCTAGAGCGCAATCTACTGTTATAAACTAGCCTAGAGCGCCGTCTGCTGTTATAAACTAGCCTAGAGTGCCATCTGCTGTTATAAACTAGCCTAGAGCGCCATC
Source organism: Danio aesculapii (assembly GCF_903798145.1). Classification (NCBI taxonomy): domain Eukaryota; kingdom Metazoa; phylum Chordata; class Actinopteri; order Cypriniformes; family Danionidae; genus Danio; species Danio aesculapii. The sequence goes on from NC_079447.1 coordinate 53,248,900, forward strand.
TGCTGTTATAAACTAGCCTAGAGCGCAATCTACTGTTATAAACTAGCCTAGAGCGCCATCTGCTGTTATAAACTAGCCTAGAGCGCAATCTACTGTTATAAACTAGCCTAGAGCGCCATCTGCTATTTTAAACAAGCCTAGAGCGCCATCTGCTGTTATAAACTAGCTTATAGTGCCGTCTGCTGTTATAAACTAGCCTAAAGCGCCATCTGCTGTTATACACTAGCCTAGAGCTCTGTCTACTGTTATAAACTAGCATAGAACTTAGCACCTAATTGAGCCTTTACTCTGGCAGAACCCTGCAGATTGGAGAACATTAGATTTGGAGAATATAAAGCGTGCTCCCTCACCGCTGATGAACTGTCCGGTGCGAGTCTGTGCTCGACTGAGCGCGCCCTGAATGCTCTGCTGTGCTGCTTTCCCACCACTGGGCTGCTGTGTGTACATGGAGTAGATGGAGCTGGCGGTCACGGTCTGTGGCTTCAGCAGCATCTGCCCACCCGAGTCTTTGGCTCCAGGGGGATCGGGGCTGAACGGGTGCACCGTGGCCGCTGGTGGAGCCTCCAGTTTGGAGGGTAGAGTGCCATATTGGAGACCAGCAGGCGGCTGCGGGGATGCACTTTTCCCGGGGTAGGTGCCGGTGTTCTTCCCGTATCCCATCAGCCCTCCTGATGGCAGGTTGGCCTGTTTAGGTTTAGATGGAACTGGAGGTGGAACCTTGACTGTGGTCTTCACAGTGCTCTGTGTGCAAGAAAAATAAATCATAATCTGGAGGATGTTATGCATAAAGTGCATCCAGGAGGTTGTTATCTCAGAATAAAGCCTGACATGTTTATCAGCAGCCCGATGTGAAGAGGAGCACAGTTGTAGAAGACAAAAGGATTTATTCTGTGAAAACAACCATCCTGGATGTACTTTATCCTGCTTATTATACGGCTACTTGATACAAAATGTAAAAATTTGACAAATCATTGTTCTGAGCCGTGATTGTTAATTAATTCTTTAATTAAACACAAAGCTGACAGAAACGAATACAGCTGATGGAGTATACACTAACCGACGCATTATTCTTTGGCTGTTAAAAACTAGCCTAGAATGCATCTACTGTTAAAACTAGCCTACAGCGCCATCTGCTGTAAAAACTAGCCTATAGCGCCATCTGCTGTTATAAACTAGCCTAGAGCACCATCTGCTGTTAAAACTAGCCTATGGCGCCATCTGCTGTTATAAACTAGCGTAGAGCACCATCTGCTGTTATAAACTATACTAGAGCACCATCTGCTGTTAAAACTAGCCTATAGCGCCATCTGCTGTTATAAACTAGCCTATAGCGCCATCTGCTGTTAAAACAAGCCTACAGCGCCATCTGCTGTTAAAAGCTAGCCTAGATCTGCAGTTAAAACAACTGATGAAGTATACACTAACCATTATTCAGACACTAGATGGCACCAAACAGTCAAAAACGGAAAGGTTGAAAGACAAAATTGGCTGAATAAAACATTTACAACCCTCCGCATTATTTATTCACAAGACGACGACAAACTGTTAAAACTAGTGGCGTGACTGAAAAGCAGATGCATATGAAAGTGGATGTAAGTTCATGGATTTGAACGTATTCACTGATGGTCAAGATGATTCTCAGTTCATGAAAAAATATCTTCCATTGGGTTTAGATATTATATTATATGTCCAGATAACAATTATTTACCAAAAGCCTCTCCACTTACCAATCGCTCATGAGTGCTCCATGTTTGTAGTTTTTTTACCAATGTTTGTAACTCTAACTGAATTCAGATCCAATGTGCAATGTATTGTGGGCAATATTAGCAGTTAGCATTAGCACAAATCTGCAGTACGAGTTTCCGCCAGAAACAGTACAGCATTGGGTAACTTTGGAAAACTCATTTTAACATGAAATGATTTGGGACACACTAATTCTATTTTCCAAGACTATTTAGGATGGATAGTATGCAAATTGGGACGCCAAAAACATAAATAAATAAAAGCAGCAGCACAAAATCGTTTTCAGCACAAATGCAGATCAGAGCTGCTCGTTGATCATGGTTTTTACTGTATTTATGATCAAATAAATGCAGATTCAGTAGAGAATGAGGGACTCAACATTAAAACACCATAAATCATAACTTTTCCAGTCTGCTAGTGCATGACGAATGTGTGTGTGTGTGTGTGTGTGTGTGTGTGTGTGTGTGTGTGTGTGTGTGTGTGTGCGGTGAAGCTCTACCTGTGCGTCTCTCACCAGGTCTTCACTGCTCTGGTTTTTCCTCAGAGCGGCTGCAGGCAGTTCAGTGGACTCAAACATGGAGACAGGACGCACCCGCGGGTCTCGTTTTTGCACGTCTGTGTTATCTGCATCCAGAAGCGGACAGTAAAGATGTAAAGATTCATGAATCAATTCAATTCATGATTTTGTTTTCACAACTTTAATCCTAATTGTGGCGTTTTGGTGACTGTCGCTTTAAATGCAAATGGGATTGAAAATGAATGAATGCATCTCAAGTGATTTGACTCGTCACATATCTGAATACATCTCCAACCAGCTCACGGTTCATCCAGTGGTGCAAGTGTAGAAACTGACCTTGGCTTTTCGATGCCTGGCTCACCATGCGTGGCAGGCTGGATGTCACATGATTATTGCCAGATTTCGCATTCGCCCAGTTCACCAGCCTTGAGGACGCTTTTCCTGAGTGCAGACCTGCAAAATGAGGTTTCAGGATTATTCTGATGATAACAACACAGTTAAAGGACGCAGTTTTTTTTAGATGTTAGTATCCGCATTGTTAGTTTTTAGGATATCTATAATCTAAAACAGTGACAAAATTCACTATTAGATAATATAAAACTAAAATAAACATCTAAAGCTTGTAGATTCTCCTCCTCTCCTCGAATCAACAGTTTTATTTACGTCACCTCACACTTCAGTTTCTCATCAGATCTTCTAACCAATCAAAAGCTCTCTAGTATCTGACATACCCTGCCCCTTTCTTCTCATTGGCTGTTCATTTGATGCGGTTGAGCTCAACCACTCTCACTGGCAGAGAAAACAAAATGCTATTGGCTGTTTTTTTAAGGGGAGGAGCTACTCAAGGCCCCGCCCTCTAAATGTCTCAGTTAAGAGTGTCAAACATTAAATTTAAAAAAATGCACATTTCAAACACTTCACGAGACCTTTAAGCTGAGTTTCCATCATCCTGTTTTAATGCACATTATGAAGTATCTCATGGGAAACGAGTAACTGAAATGCCACATTTTTAATAATAATCTCTTAAGCTAAAGGCACATTAAGCCATCAACAAAGAACTTGCGCCTACGAAAACCAACTGTGTTTTTCTGGACCAAAAAGCTGGACATGAACACATCAAACAGAAGAAAGCCGGCTAGAACAAGAGCGCGTGTTCTGCCTTTGCTTGAGAGTATCTTTGTTTCTGCACCACCAGGGAGCAGTATAGTTTGCTTTCTCAATCAACAAAGGGAAACTTGTAAATATTTGAGAAATGCAGCGACATTACAGCCAGATTCTTTGTGTTCCTTCTGGACTTTAATGGTTTACTAGTGTACATCACTTTAATTTTTGTTTCGAATAACCAATCAGAGCATTCTCTACGGCCTACAAAATAGCAACTATTAATTTCCGTCGACCTTAATACACGATGTAACTACAGACGAGTCAAGCTTTAAACAATAAATAAAAAAAAAATAGAAAATCTTCGGTAATTTTTGAGTGAAATGCTAATGGTCTAATTTGATTCAATGATCTATGCTAAGCTAAGCTAAAAGTGCTCCCGCCAGACCCAGAGATTGGCTAAATGTATTCAACAATGGTAAAACTCTAGAGGAGGTGAAAAATGAGCCTATTTATCAAAGAAAAACATCTGTACTGTTCCTTAATCACTTGTTTTGAGCACCTCTGACTCAACAAACAGCAGATCCCATTCAGCAGCATTGTGTCGCTGCTAATGACCATGCTGTCATCAACTAAGTAATGAATAATTAGCTCCTCATCAGCATGGGTTGTACATTAGAGATCTTCAGACCTGCGCCAGGCTGAGCGCTCCTGTCCTGCTGTCCTGCGGTCGCTGTGCATTCTGGGTAATTGCGTTTGATGGGCAGGTCGTGTCTGTCAGGAGCCCTGGGCATCGTGGAGGACTGAATATAAGGGCCGACCGCTGCCACGCGGGACCCGGCTGTCTGCGGAGGCGCCTGGCCGTCTGGAGGAAGCTGGAAACAACAGAAACTACATCAGGAGACAATCTGGGAAAAACTAAAACAATATGAAATATACTTCAGCATATAGAGTGCTCGGCATAAATGAGTTCACTCATCACAGATCTCTGTAGTAAAATATTAATTAAACAGTTTGTTTAAATGCACCATAATAAATGGGCTATATTCACTGAGAATTAAAAACTATTACATCTACGCTTCACAAAGGGTGACAGCCAATCACATGACTTTTCCAGGGTTGCGTAAACGTAATGTGTATATACATATATATATACATACATATATATACATATAAATATATATATACATACATATATACACATACATATATATACATATATATATAAATATATATACACACAAAAATACATATATAAATAAATAAATAAAGGTATAATTCACTAACAGTTATATATAATGTTTGTGGCTAGTAACAATGTAATAACCAGGATAATCTACATCCAGCTGGTTGTTATTGCAGAATAAACCCTTCAGGCATATAAAACAGCTGCTGATAAACCTTAGATTAGACAGTGAGGAACTCAAGTTAAAACATCAGCTTGTAAGCACTCACAGGAAGGTTCTCCTTCTGTTGTAGAGCAGCTTTCTTCTTCCACAAGCGCTCTCGCAGCTCACTGACGCGTTTGTCCATGTTAGCCACCTCCTGGTTCCTCTTGTTCAGGTTCTCGCGCTGCTGCTGCAGTTTAGCGTTCTGCTCCACGTTCAGGTTTTTCCGCATCTGATGAACAAACACAGGGGATCTGTGGAGTAGGGCTGTCAATATGGCTGAACACCTACACTCAAATTTCCTTCTTAAATAGAAGCAAAACTCAAATTATATTTATATCTAAAGGCCATACTTCATGGTTACAGGACAAAAGTACTGTATTGTCTGTTGTGCCCACAAGAGGGTGCAAATGCAGCAGAATACGCAGAAAAAATATTTGATTGAAATTAAACTACCAACACTTTTTAAAGTGCATAACCTTTCAAACTGTTCTTAAATAAAATATCATTTAACCACAAATGCAATGTTTTTTTACATTTAAATGTGCATTTTTTCAATTTGATGAAACCTTCGAAATTGTAAATAAGATGCACAATTGACTGGATCACACTGAGGTCAAAAGTGGAACATTTCACTGCTGAAATCACCACCTCTGACTGTGTCAGGAACGCAGAATAAGATAACAAAACCTAATGTAGTCAGTTATGTCATCATCGTGTCTTGTGTGCCTATTGAAACACCACAAATTGGAATGCACGGTTTTTGCGTTCAAATATGCTTTTTCTTCAATTTGACGATTACCGTATTTTCCGCACTATAAGGCGCACCTAAAAGCCTTAAATTTTGTTATAAAACGGCCGTGCGCCTAATAATCCGGTGCGCTTTATGTGTGCACAGAGTTCAAAAATCTGTAAAAATGTTGTTGTGTGATTTCGGAAAGCGCTCCACTTGATTGGCTGTCGGAGCATTTCCCGGGAAAACTAACAAAAGAACTCCAACCGCTGGATATTGGTGTAAACAGGGCGTTTAAAGTGAAGTTGCGAGCTGCGTGGGAGCAATGGATGACAGACGGCGAACACACTTTTACTAAGACTGGTAGGCAGCTCCGGGCGAGTTACGCCACCATATGTGAATGGATTGTGGATGCCTGGGCTAAGGTGTCTGCTTTAACTGTTGTCCGAGCTTTCGCAAAAGCCGGCATCATTGCTGAACAGCCACCCGGCAATGAGACTGACTCAGACAATGATGAGAGAGAACCCGGCGTGTTTGATGACGAAACTGCCCAGCTGTTCAATTCAGACACAGAAGATGAGGACTTTGATGGATTTGTGGGAGAAGACTGATTAAAAAAATAATGTGAGTGTATTGTTAAATAGTACAATAAAGTTCAACTAAACTATGTTAACTGTTTTGCTTCCATTACCTTTTTTTGCAGACAGTGTATTTTAGCGTGCGCCTTATAATACGGTGCGCCTTATGTATGGGTTAAGTACAGAAATAGACCCCGTAATTGAGACTGCGTCTTATAATCCGGTGCGCCTTATAGTGCGGAAAATACGGTATTCGAAACTTTTTTCGACGGCCCTCCTGTGGAGTGGAGTTTTACCTGCAGCTCCCTGTAGAGTCGGTCCAGCTCGGCCACAGAGCTGTGGTTACTGTTCATGGCATCCATCTGTCCGCTCTTCAGCGTCTCCAGCTGTTTGCTCAGCTCCTCCACTTTAGAAACAGCCACCACCAGCTCCTTCTGCTTCTGATGGAGGAGATTATTCATCTGCTCCACTTGCTCAACTACAGCAAACACAATTACAGTAAACACTCATTATTTATGAAAACAAGACTATATTTTTGCTTGTCTAAAAAAATGCTTCTTGATTTTAGAGTTCGTAGATATTTGGACTAGAGACGGGACACGAGCTCGAAGTAAGAAGAGTGTGTTTTGCAGTGTGGATCTGCAGCTTTCCGCTCACCCAGTTTCCCGTTGCTGAGTCTCTTCTGCTCCACCTGCCCCTTGAGGGCGCGCACCATCTTCAGCTGCGCCTCCTGCTGCTCCAGCGTCTCCCGCAGCTGATGGAGCTTCTTCTGCTCCGAGGAGCTCTGGGCCTGCCTCTGCTCCTGCTGCTGGAGGTAACGCAGACGCTGCTCCTGCAGGACACACACACACAGGTATGAAGGTTACATCAGCAGAGGAACAGCACAGTTCTGCTTCAAAGACTGCAATGCATTGTTGTGCGCTAAAACTAGGTGTGTCCGTTTCATTGTCCAGCCCATATAGATATATACATATATATAGATACATATACATATATATATTTATTTATTAATTTATTATTCTTTATTCCAGAACGGGACTTTATTAATATCTCTCTCTCTCCTCCTTCAGTGGTGTTTTCTGAGTTTCTCTTGTACCTTTGTGGCCAGCAGCTGCTGCTGAGAGTCGATCTGATGCTGCTGTCGAGATGCCATATCCTGCAGCTCTGCTAGAGTCATGTCCATCCACGGCCCGCTCACCTGAACACACACACACACACACACAGACAGACACACACACACTCTGCTCAGTCTGTGCACCTCCTGTTCCTCCAGCCTGCATTCCTCTCATATTTACAGTCTGATATGCAGGAGCTCATCACTGAACAGCTGGATTATGTTTCAACAGAAAACAACAGTCAAACACACCCCGTTCTCCAGGCGTCTGTCTGCGGGTTTCTTAACACCGTTCCTCTTCTGAGTCCTGGAGTCTGAACACACACACACACATACACACACACACTACTTGTTACTGCAGGATATCAACCGATCCCAATACAAATAACCATGGTGGAAAAAAATGACAGAATGGTTTGGAAATCAAAATACCCTGGTTAGGGTTGGCATGACAACAAAACTGTACATTAGATTTTATAAGCAGCACACATACATGAGGTAATGCCAAGTTGTCACTGACCATTTATAATATCTGGTCCTTGCACATATGCACAAACTTCACTGAACATTCTGACATGTCCTATACCAGGGGAAGCTCCTTTGTCAGGTTAAAAACAATTCACATTCAATAATGCTCAGTTCCACTTGTTCTAGTTGCTCTGGGGTGTGAAAAGTCTGATAGAACTTATGTAATATTACATACATTTAAATCTAATATAAAAGTGAAAATTTGATTATTTCTGTTCCCCATTGGCAGATTATTTTGCTTGTTTTAAGGAAAAACTCACTTCATTTTGACCTATTTCTGAAAACAAGACAATATTTGACAAGACAATCTGTTTACATGGTCGACTCATAATCAGAGTATTGTCTTAATCATATTAAAATCAGAGTATTGGTGTGCATTAGGGTTGTGCAGACTGACAATAGTATCATGCATCAACGATAGGCAAAAATATCACAAAAAGCTGAGGCCTATGACAATTTTAAAGATATTATTCAGCTTGTTTTGCCTTAATGTAGACCAATTACATGTTTAATTTTATTTTAGAAATGAAATAACTATTATTATCATTATTATTATTATTAAGATAAAGCATGATAAAAATTAAGTAGATGATTAAAACGGTTAAATATCAGTTGAAAGCTTGTTAAATACATTTGGAAATTGATAAATAAATGGGAAAATAAGTAAATATAACACTAGTATAGTGTATCGGCAATCTCACAAGGGGACAATATACTGTATGGTGATCTGATAATTCTGTATATCCCCCAACACTGCTCTCCATGTAAACGTACTGACGGTTTCCCTGTATTTCCCCAGCAGTAACTAAAGCAGTAAACACCTGTGGGTTGGCTGGCTGCTCTTCCATGCCGCAGAAAGAAGTGAACCTCGGGCCGCTGCTGACCCCACTGCAACAGCAGATCCATCATCTTCTCATTCTCACCAACCACTCGCTCTGAAAACACACAACACACAGATTTACACACACAGATTTAACTGAGAAAACACGTTTCCTGCCAATACACTGCAAAAAAAATGCCTTGCTTTTAATGCAGATATCTAAAAACTCTTAAATCAAGAAGCATTTTCTAGACAAGCACAACATATAGTGTTGTTTTCATAAATAATGAGTCAAAATGAAGTGAGTTTTTCCTTAAAACAAGCAAAATAATCTGCCAATGGGGGAACAGAAATAATCTAGTTTTTCCTTTTGGACATGACATTATCTCTCTTCCCCCGTCAGCAGATTATTTAGCTTGTTTTAAGGAAAAACTCACTTCATTTTGACACATTATTTATGAAACAGGACTATATATATCTGGACTAAATACAAGAGAAAAACTATAATGCTGATGATACAAAGGGAAACGTTTTGAGAAATGTTGCTAGGCATCTTTGGGAAATGATGCCATTAAAGGGCAACCAGGTGAGACACAGGGTAACTATTTAAGAGAATGGGTTACATATACAATATTGTTACCCATTCTTGATAGAAAAATAGCTAAGAAACACCGCTCTGCAAAATTGCCCAAAAAGTTGCCCTGTGTATCATCATCATAAGGCAGAAAAGGCTGTTTTGCAGTGTGTTGCTGAAGCGGGTGTTCGTGTTTTGCTGTGGTGTTTCTGACCTGATCCTCTCCACACTTCACTCAGATAGCAGCTGCTGTTTTCTCCCGGCTCTCGGCAGAGCTGCAGCACGTCTGCACACACCGTCTCTGCAGTGATCGGCACCTCGCTGAAGTGCTGGTCATTATTGCTGAGGTACACCGTCAAGAACATCTGCGCACACACACACACAAACGTACATTTGTTTTTGTGAATTGTGGGGACATTAAATAGGTTTCCAATGTTTATTTACTGTACAAACTGTATTTTGTATTACTCTAACCCCATCCTACACCTAAACCCAACCCTCACAGGAAACCAGGCAGTTTTGCTTTCTGAACACACACACACACACACACATACATGCTTTTACTTGGATTCATAAGAATAGGAAGTCAGTTAACAAAATGACAAGTGTACAAAGCTTACATACATCCTTACACTCGTTTAAACACACACACACACACACACACACACACACACACACACACACACACACACACACTTTTATTTGGATTCACAAACATGAAATAAAAACATCAAACATGAAATAAAACGGCACATTTCCAAGCACTTCAGCAGACCTTTAAGCTGGGTTTCCATTAACCTGTGCTAATGCACAATATGAAATATCTCATGAGAAACTAGTGATAAAAAGTCAATTTTAGAATAAAAACCCCTTAAAGACTTGTTTTAACTTATTATCTGTAAAAAAACAATGCCTTTTTTTAAAACTTTTCTAGAAAATGCTGCTTGATTTAAGAGTTTTTTGGATATTTGGACTAAAAACAGGACAACAACTCTAAGAAATGTATTTTTTTGCAGAGAGAAATATTCTGATTAAATTCATACAGTCATTATATTGTGAAGGTCACTCATGGAGTAGTAATTTCCTATAAAGTATATGAAACAACCTGATCAGTTGCGGGCCGATGTGTTTATTGTACAGCACCATCAGACCCTCATGAAATCTGATTCTGTGCCCACAGCAAACTCAGCAGACTTACGCAGAACCTGTCATATACTCTATTTATTTACTCATGTATATGTTTGTTAATATACACACGTATTCATTACATTTTTTAATATTTATTTCAATTTTATCATGAATAAGATGGAAATATTTTGATTGCTATTAGTGTACAATACAAACTGTGAAGTAATATTTCTGTCTTCTAGTGGATGTATTATATAAGGCACCTGCTGTGTCAACCAAAACTCAAAATGCAATTCATTGTAAAGGTTATCTGGTATTTTTAAATGTTATTTATTTATTTATGTATGTTGTTTGATTTATTATGGAAAAAAGCACACAAAAAATGAATTACTGGACCTGTTTATCGACTAGATAGACGGATAGACAGATAGATAGATAGACAGATAGACAGATAGATAGATAGATAAGATAGATAGATAGACAGATGGACAGATAGATAGATAGATAGATAGATAGATAGATAGATAGATAGATAGATAGATAGATAGATAGATAGATAGATAGATAGCATTTGATTATCGATACAAACTTAAAATGAAATTGCCTAGATTGTAAAGAACAGTAGCAGTAATCAGGTCTCTAGTCAAATGAGCATTTGAGATTTCAATACAACATTAGCACTATTTAATTGACTGAACATTTACTTTATTAGTCACTGGCTGCTAATATGCTTTAGCCATTTAGAATTTCTTCTCTGAAATGATATTACTAAGAAGAAAGTCCGAATGTGCAAATATAAAACCAAATTCACCTCAATATTATAGTACTGTACACACGTTCCTGTCTGAGATCTTCGAGTATCGATGATCATTAATCAAACGTAAATACAAAACTCACAAGCATGAGAAACTGGCAAAATTACACTTAAACACTGCACATTAAATATTAAATAAGCAAAACCTGATTCTGACTTTTACACAATTAATATAACAATCAATATTACGTATTCTACAAACGAGTAACTCATCCGTCAACAAACCATCATCACTCACCGGCATCATCTTCGCGTCGCTCCGGAAAACGTCAACAGGAGTTATAATACAGGACTTTTCACTGGTTTAGTGAAGTTATTTAACAAAATGTTAATCAAAATAACGCCATTCTTGTGTGAAACAAAACAAGTCCCGAAACTGTGACGTCAGAGGCCTTCCCAAACTTTCCTTCCGCCAGAGTTTTGGTCTGTCGACAGATGACGAATATCGACGAGTGTTTTATTATATGTTTAATGTGCTCGATAAGATTAATAATAAGAATATTATGAAGATGATTTATTTATCCTCGTTGTTTTTCTCTGATTCTCCGCTGTCGGAAGGAGGACGCCTGTTGCTGAGAGGCGAGTGACGTCACACGGAGACTCTTCCCTGGATTGCTGCTAGACGGGATACAGCAGCTGCCGGAAGTTAACGAGAATTATTTACATTTTTTATTAAATTACCCATTAAATTGTATTTTATTAATGTCTACCCCTAGCCCGACCTTAAACCCAACTATCACAGTATTGCAAAAACAGTGATTATACCGAGCATTAGTCATATTATTTATTAAATTACCCATTATGTAGTATTTTCTAAACGGCTACGCCTACCCCAACCCTCACAATAATGTAAAAATATTAATTGTTGCAGTACAGTGTCACAAATATTATGCTATACTGATGTAAGTATCCGCAGCTGTATCCCATCTACCTCTTCCCTGCCGCTGGAAAAACGGGACAAGATGGCGGCTCTTTCTCTCACTTCTACGCTTACAAAATCTTCTTGTTTTTGTGCCACATACATGTGTAATGTTTAATAATGTACAATACAACGATGAAAGTAAGCTAATGGGAAAATATAAGCTTCAAGAAACTTTAATCAGCTGAACCACCTGATGCGCTGGAGGATAATGAAGCGCTCTCTGAGGACACCCGGCGGTGAAGATGTGCAAACACAGCGAGAAAATCCCCTATTTTCACTGTTGATATTAAATTATAGTGAATTTCTCCGAGACTGTACGAGTCACAGTTTTAAATCTATATATTCTTTACAGAGCACATTTAGGGGTTTTCAAAAATACCAAATGTTTGGAAGTTTCACGATGGACACTTCCATTACTTGGTCTTTAAAAACGGCTTGCATTAAATTAAAGGGGCAGTTCACACAAACAATTAACATTTGTCATCATTCACTCATTGTTCTGAACCAGTTTGAGTTTATTCCTTCTGTTTAACACAAAAGATGTGTTGAAGAATGTTGGAAACTATTTATACCCTACAGTGGTAGAAAACTACATTATTGGGTTATAATTACTTTAGAGAATGGGAATGTGTTGTAAGCATAATGTATTCTGGGTATTAAAGACACGGAAGTCTGATTCAAATGGCTGGAGACAGAATATTATGGAGTGCATATTTCAAGCTATATATATATATATATATATATATATATATATATATACAGGTATATGTTTGTCCATTATAGTTGTCCAAAATGGGTGGCCTTTTCTGTGGGGATTTGCATTGGTTTACATTGTGCGCTCCTGCTTGAGTCCACAAACATGGCAGAACCTCGCTGTGATGTAGATTAATTAATTCATTAATTCATTCATTAACTTTCCTTCAGCTTAGTCCCTGATTTTTATTCATTTGTGTGTTACCATAACAACTGTAGTTTATCGCCATAACAAGCGCTTTACTATTGTATGGTTCGAAAACATTGTGATATTTTCCATAAATTACTCACAGCCTGTATTACTGAGGTGAGAGGACAATGCCAAAACAATTAAATCCACATTTATTTATTTTAAATACGATTAACGTTTTATAAAAGTATGTTTTATATCCGTTTAAAATATGAACTTACAACCAACAGGTGTCGACAAATAACCAGTAAATAACCTAAAGAATGAGTTACTGAATCAACCGATTCCTGTGACACATCCGATGATTCAGTTAGTACTAACAGCTCTAAAACTCACAACTCACTTCTGATATGCCTTTGTTTTACTTTTTTCGATGAAAAAGAGTAAACAAATTATTTTTACAATTGTATTTATGAAATTTAGGTCACTTAAATTAACTCCTTGTGCTTGTATGACGTAGTGCAGATTGGCGAATCATTCACTCAAATGAGTCGATTCAATTAATCATTTAAACTAGTGACAGAACATGAGTTCGTGGTTCTGTAATCATTTGATTGAATAAATATATAACATCAAATAAACTTCAATATAACGCTGTATATAGTAAAATACTGTCCAAAACCAACTGAAAACGATCGTTAATGGATTTGTCAGTGATTACGATCAGGACACAACAGGTAAAGCAACATCGCGATGAGCAGCTGTTTTTAATTAAAACTGTGGCTTTTTAGAAATGTGCCACTGAATGTCATACTATTTAAACCACCATGTTTTTTAGATAATTTGAACCAATGAATTGAGTAAAAACACCATGAATTCGCTAGCCTACTTTAATGTCTCTGACAGTTTGGTATTAATAATTTGGCCAACTAATGTTTTTATTACAGTCATATATTAAATATGCCAGTGTTTACAAAAAAACCTTTAAATGTGCCAAGTGTTTGTCATTTACAGTAACTGCAGACCAATTAGGCCTAACTTTATCTGTTTTCTTAGAAACAAACTTTATAGAAGTATGCTGGTGTTTAGCTGAGTATCTTCCAAAACTGCAGTTATTTATTCATTAATTAATTTTTTTGTTTGTTTGTTTGTTTGTTTGTTTGTTTAGCAAGTCTAGCCGTATCAAATCCACAGTGATTTATTAATTACGTTGTGTTTTCTGCTTAGCATTAATATAGCCACGACAACAACGTGTATATTTCAGCACTTGTCTCTTTACATTGCCATTTGCACAACTGACACCACACATACACAACTGCAGATGTTCATTGGGTCTTGAGGATAAAATGGTTCCTCCTCAAAAATAATCAGAACCACAGTTTACTTGAGCGAGTTGCCATAAAAAGTCATAATAAAACTCATGCACATTTCACATTTTGAGGACTTTAGACAGAAATCTAGTGTGGTGGAAAGCGAATAGAGGAGGTTAGCTTAGATTTAAGGTGCTGTATGTCAGTTTTTGACTCTTATAAGGCATAAAAACAGCAGTATTTGTTTGCAGATTTTTCAGAAACATGCTCAGTCAACATTCTTGTTTATCTGAAAAACAATGCAGTCAAATATTCGGCTTTGAAAATGTACGTTACGTGCCAGAATGCTGTCTTTGCTTTGGTCATAAAACTCACCAAATGCAAATTTAACCAGTTATATTGAAGCAGCCCGGGTTGCCTTGTTGTAAAACAGAGTATTTGATTAATTAAATCAAGAAGGCTCTCAGAGCATGCGTGACCGTGACTGAAATGCGACCTCCGGTGGTGTAGCAGACTACGAAATGAGACGCAGATTCAGAGTTCCAGATGAGGTTATTAATTAGCAAATAATATAAATTTTATGAATGCAAACATCAGGTGAGCAGGTTATATTGTAACCCGAAACACGACAGAAATATAAATACAGCCATTCAGAAGCACAGAACAATGCACTTACTCACGAAATGGTATGGTTTATAATCTAATGAATACATATTAAACCTCTTTAACATTATTAAATGTAGATGCTAAATCACTGATGTGTGTTGGTTTGCACTGAGTCTCAGTTCTGAAGTTCATTTTCAAATGGTTTATTTTATTTTCCAGATCTGAGGTGAACTATCTGCTGCTGCTTTCAGTATATGGCAATAAATGTGATGTAAAATGCCCTTCAGACTCGCATTATTAGCATTTAACACTGAATAAAAGCACATGAGCTGTACCTGAGCTGATCATTGTCAGTTTTCTGTTGTTCAGCTGTGAGAAATAGAAACCGTTACTAATAAAAACTCCTTTTATTATGGAAAATATTAATTCTATCGTGTGCCATTGCTTTTATTTAGAAAACACGATCTAAATCAGCCTTTAGGCTCTATCGTCAGACTCACTCCTGTCCTCAATCTTGCAACCTGCACCTGCGTTTGTTTTAATCTGGTAATGCAATGCCTAGTTCAACCACTAGGTGTCAAACTGACACACTGCACCTTTAACTCAATACACAAAAAAAGCTTGAATATATCGCAAAATTACCCTTACCATGATTATAGTATTTGGTCATACCGCAGACATGTGAAGAAAATACATATTACTTTATGCATTGGTTGTTTATCTAAATATGACCAATCAAATGGGCTCGTACTATCTTTAGCCCCGCCCCCCTCAGTAGTTGCTGTTTTGCTAATATAAACACTAGTGGGCGGAGTCAAGTCAAAAATGACAACAGCCAATCAGAATCAGAAAATCTGCAGGTTTTCACTCATTCAAAGTGTTTAAATTATTGTATCAGAAATTGAATAATATTGTTAAGACACTAGTATTCAGCTTAAAGTGACATTTAAAGGCTTAACTAGGTTAATTAGGGTAAACTTAGGGTAATTAGGCAAGTCAGGCAAGTCAAATTGGGCAGGAAGGGGAATAATTTTGCCCTCAGCTGTACGTCTAATCAAACTTTTGCCAGAATTGTAGTTTAATTTGATCCACAAGGGGGAGCAGTGGAGGAATGAATGTGAAGTAAATCAGAAAGCAAGTACGGAGAAGTCTTTTTAGCATCTCCTTTTGTCCAGAAAAGCCTTTCATTAAGACGGACACATTGTCGTTGGTTTTGTTGCTGACACGTTACGCTGGATGCATAATGTGCATGATGTCTATTCACTGCATGTTCTTTACACTGTAGAAACATCTTGTTAGCATATGATGCACAATAACGCCATCAAATATGTTTGCAATGCATTATTGTAACATGCTTGACGCTTAAAGGGGCAGTTCACCACTTATTTTGACTTATTATTTCCAAAAACAAGACAATATTTTATACTTCTTAAATGCTTCTTGGTGTAAAATAGACATTTGAATGAGTTCTTTTCCATGGTGTGGATTTCAATGAAAAAGACCAACAAAAAGAAAGAAACATAAAAATACATCAGATTTAGTTTTTTGGCAATAGCTGGTTTGAACTTAAATGTATTTTCTTTCTATTCCTAAAATATTAGCTGACCAAACTCTTATTTTAATAGTTATAACTGTTTTATTTAAAACTCTTATTTAAATGCACCAAAAATATTCTATACTCACTAAGACATAGATGAAACTATTCCTTTTCAAACGATGATGGACTAAAAAGCCATATCCTTTTATTTTGTCATGCAAGTCAGGGAAAAAAAAGTCACTCACACAGCCGTTCACAAAGACTTTTTTTTTACCTTTCCCCATACAAAAGCACAAAATAATTGATAAAAAAAATCTGATATCAGAGTTTGTCATCTCATATTCTGATAATGATATATATCACGGTGTAGTACCATTTCTGTAAATTCAATCAGTTAATAGTATATATTAGGGCTGCACGATGCTGGAAAAGTACACATTGCGATATTTTGTTATTCTGCGATATGAATACAGTTACACTAGATGACTTGAATAATTTTTTTAATGTTTAATTTTTTCAAGTTTTGATTTAAGAGATTTAAGAATCTCTAATTTTAGATTGATTGGGAAGATTCTGTAGGGGAGTGCATAAAATATAATTCAAGTTTATTTGTAAAGCACTTGAGCACAATAAGTGTTGTATAATAAGCATAATTGATTATTGAGCACAATATTTGTATAAAAAACAATCTAAAAGCAAAGATAAATTGAATAAAGGAAAATATGCTAATTAAATATACATTGTTCTATTGTTTTCCAGTCGAAATGTATTCCGGTATACAGTAATTGAATAATAAAATGTACAATAATACTGCGTAGTCTTTGTTTTATAAACATTAAGCTATTGTTTTTAATTTTTCGAAGTTACGAACGGTACATTTTCGCATGGCTGATTGCTTTTAAAACCGTCACAGGCCTAAAAAAAATTGCAAAATGCTAAATTATAATCAAGATGCTGAAACGATGTATTGTGCAGCCCTATACAAAATAAATGAGAGAGCAGATGTTTTATTTCACCCATGCATCATATTTATCATCATGTTGCATATCCTTAGAAGACCCGGTCCATATTTATTTATTTTTGTGTGCAAGGTTTGGATGAAATGAACGATAGAGCACAGACTTTATTTCATCCATGCATCATATTGCATTTTAATAAATTTTTTTTGGCATGAACTTCCAAGATCTGGATTTCAATGAAGAAGTCAAGTGACCAAAAAACCCCAAATAAATAAAAGTCCCCCTCCATGCCCTCCACAAAGACACTGTCATTTTGCGCTCTGCATTTTCAATCTTCCCCATCCAAAAAACACAAAATAATTCATAAAATAATCACATTTTAAGTCATCTCATATCCTGATAACGATATATATCACAGTGTAGTACCGTTTCTGTAAATTCAATCAATTAACAGTATATGTATAAACAAAATAAATGATAGAGCAGACGTTTTATTTCATCCATGCATCATATATATAATCATATTGCATAACCCTAGAAAACCCTATCCTTATTTTATTTATTTATTTATTTATTTATTTATTTATTTATTTATTTATTTATTTATTTATTTATTTATTTATTTATTTATTTATTTGTGCAAGAACTTAATTCAAGGTTTGGATGAAATAAATGATAGAGCACAGACTTTTTATTTCATCCATGCATCATATTGCATTTTGCATTTTTATTAATTTTTTTGCAAGAACTTTATCCAAGATCTGGATTTTCATGAAGAGGTCAAGTGACCAAAAAAAACCCAAAACAAATAAAAGTCCCCCTCCATGCCTTTCACAAAGACCCTGTCATTTTTACGCTCTGCATTTCTAATCTTCCTCCATCCCAAAAACATGTTTTTAATCAGCGCGCATTAATAAAAATGACAAGTATGGCTAAATAAAATGCAAAATGTAAACATTGCTTGAGAAACATTGTTTCTCTCTGCAGCTCAGTGTAATAATGCGCTCATGTGAATGATGTCAAATTATACAATGTATTCTGTGAGCAAAAGACTTTTTATTTCATCCATGCATCATGTTGCACAACCATGTTGAGACCCTGTCCTGATTTTATTTATTTATTTATTTATTTATTTGTGCATGGTTTGGATGAAATAAATGATATAGCAGAGACTTTTTATTTCATCCATGCATCATATTGCACATCCCTGTCCCTATTTTATTTATTTATTTATTTATTTATTTATTTATTTATTTATTTATTTATTTATTTATTTATTTATTTATGCATGGTTTGGATGAAATAAACTATATAGCACAAGCTTTTTATTTCATCCATGCATCATATTGCACATCCCTGTCCCTATGTTATTTATTTATTTATTTATTTATTTATGCATGGTTTGGATGAAATAAACAGTATAGCACAGACTTTTTATTTCATCCATGCATCATATTGCATATGATCAGGTGCATTATGATTTTGGTCAGGTGACCAAAAAACCCCAAAACATGAAATTAATTATATATATATATATATATATATATATATATATATATATATATATATATATATGGCTAAATAAAATGCAAAATGTAAACATTGCATATTCAAGATTGCAAATTTCTTATTCATGTTTCATATTGCATCCCCGTAATGGCGTCATATA
Organism: Danio aesculapii; assembly: GCF_903798145.1. Taxonomy (NCBI): domain Eukaryota; kingdom Metazoa; phylum Chordata; class Actinopteri; order Cypriniformes; family Danionidae; genus Danio; species Danio aesculapii. Next base: position 53,267,824 of record NC_079447.1, read on the forward strand.
AATGATTATTGCACAACCCTAGAAAGACCCTGTTTTTTAATGCATGAACTTCCAAGATCTGGATTTCAATGAAGAAGTCAAGTGACCAAAAAACCCCCCAAAACAAATAAAAGTCCCCCTCCATGCCTTCCACAAAGACCCTGTCATTTTGCGCTCTGCATTTCTAACCTTCCCCCATCCCAAAAACATGATTATACGCTGCTCTTTTAGGGAGGGGAGTGGGTTGGTGGGGGGTCTGAGTGTGTTTGGGACCCCTCCCGGGCGCTGGAGGGCCCGCCGCGGCTCCTGCGTCTGTCTGTCGGGGCTCCGGAGGATCCGCACGGGTGGGGGAGAAAAAAGGAGGAGTGTAGGGGCTGGGAGGAGTCCGGGAACTGCTATTTGTAGATCCTTGTGATGGATTACTGCCGTGTGTGTGCGTGCGTGTGTGTGTGAGAGTGTGAGTGTGTGTGTGTGTAGGAGAGCACAGATTTTTTGTTCCCTTTCTTTTCACGCTGCTGAGCAAACAGTGTTGCATTGAAAAGCGCTGAAGCAACTCTAGTAGAGAGAGAGAGAGAGTTTTTGTGTGTGTGTGTGTGTGTGTGCGCGCGCATTGGATCTGGAAGCGCTGTAGTTTTTTTGGGGGAGTCTTAGGAAGATCATGCCTGCGAGAGGAGGATGTTGTCTGCTGGAGGTGTGTGTGTGGGTTTTGCTGCTGGTGTGTAAGACTGGCAGCGGGTGCCCGGCGCTCTGCACATGCAGCGGCACCACTGTGGACTGCCACGGGCTCGGACTCAAGAACATGCCCAGGAACATTCCCAGAAACACAGAGAGGCTGTGAGTTTATTTCTATATGCGCGTTTGCATGTGTGTGTGTGTGTGTGTGGGTGGGTGTGTGTGTTTGTAAAAGCAATTGAATGAGAACAATAGCTGGATGAGGCTGTGGCGTTATAACCTCTGGACAGGTATAATGCAGTCTCATTACCTTTTATTTTATTAGTCGCATGTGCGTTCATACACATGCAGTGGAATGCTTATATATGATTGGCTGGTAGGGATTATGAGTAGAAATTAATTATGATTCAAATGAGAAATATAGAAAAACTTTAGATATGTAGGTGTAATCTTGCGCGCTCACTCGTGCATACGTGTGTGTGTGTGTTGACACATGTTTTGGGAGGAGGGAAACTTATTATCGCTCTTTCTGCTGTTGGAAACTTTCCCTTTTCACTCTTTGTTGTTGCATTTTTGCAAATGAGATATTTAAATGTGCATTTTCGTGTGTGTGTGTGTGTGTGTGTGTGTGTGTGTGTGTTTGGAGTTGAATGATAGCAATAGCTGATTGAGGCTGTGGCGTTATAACCTCTGGACAGGTCTAATGTAATTTTATTTTATTTTATTAGTCACATATACAGTCATATACAGTGAAATGCTAATTCCTGACAAAAGTCTTGTCGGCTATCCAAGTTTTAGGAACAGCAAGTGTCTTATATACAGTAAGAGGTAAAGGCCTCTAGATTTTGCTTATTTGAGCACAATATAATCTGATCATGTCTTGATGTTGACTGATTTGATTAGGACAGTAAGGTCTGACTCTGCTTAGACTAAAGTCTGCTCACTGAAACTTCAATAATGTCCAGTATAGAATATGTGCTCATGCTGCAGTGGAAACAGAATGAATATTGTGTCTGACTCCATCATGAGCTTGGAGGACTGCATCCATACATCTCTGCAATGACTCAAATCACTGATTAATAAAGTCATCTGGAATGGTGAAGAAAGCCTTCTTGCAGGACTCCCAGAGTTCATCAAGAGTCTTTGTGTTCATCTTCAACGCCTCCTCCTTCATCTTACCCCAGACGTGCTCAATAATGTTCATGTCTGGTGACTGGGCTGGCCAATCCTGGAGCAGCTTGACCTTCTCTGCTTTCAGGAGCTTTGATGTGGAGGCTGAAGTATGAGAAGGAGCGCTATCCTGCTGGAGAATTGTCCCTCTCCTGTGGTTTGTATTGTAATGGGCAGCACAAATGTCTTGATACCTCAGGCTGTTGATGTTGATCATCCACTCTGCAGATCTCTCGCACGCCCCCATACTGAATATAACCCCAAACCATGATTTCTCCCTCACCAAACTTGACTGATTTCTGTCAGAATCTTGGATCCATGTGCGTTTCAACAGATGATTCATTGGAAAAATCCACCTTCTGACACTTAAACACATGATCAACTAGAAGTCCAGTTATTATTTGCTGCTCTTGCAACTGAGATCCACCACAAGACTTGTGTCAGGTTGTGTACACGATTGGCTGTGATCTTAAAAAAGGATTATGAGTAGAAATTAATTATGAATTCAACTGAGAAACTTTAAATATGTAGGTATAATCTTGTGCGGAAGTGTGTGTGTGTGTGTGTGTGTGTGTGTGTGTGTGTGTGTGTGTGTGTGTGTGTGTGTATGCGCGTGTGTATGCGCGTGTGTGTGTGTTTTGACAAGAGAGAAACTCATTATTTCTGCTGTTGGAAACTTTCCCTTTTCACGCTTTATAGTCGTTTTCTTGTAAATGAGATATTTTGGGAGATTAAATATTGAGTGTAGGAGCGCCGGCTGTTGTTTTCTCTTGGGTTTAGCAAGTCTCTTAAAATAGTTCTGAAAAAAAAATATCATCTCTGATCAATAATGCATGTGTGAGAAACGCCAGTGTTGGTATTTGCATTTCAAATTGTTGGATTTTAGGGAAGATGTCAGATATTGAGGTGAATTGTTGAAGCTTTTATCAGGGTATATGAGGTTATTTTTATGATCTAAGCTGAAACAAAGGTTACTTATAATAATAAAAGACACTTAGGAGTGTTGCTTAATCGTACATGTTCATTAAATTGCAAAAGGATCATAGTAAATGTTAGATAATGCATTAAAATTAGCAGTGAGAAAAGGATTAGTTAACAGGTAATTGAAGCAATGGAGTAAGCAAAATAATCTTCTCTTGAAATAAATATATTTCTCTTCCCCCATTGTCTGATTATTTAGCTTGTTTTAATGAAAACTCTTCATTTTGACTCATTATTTCTGAAAACAAGACTAGATTTGGACTAGAAACAAGACAAAACTCTAAATAAGAAGAGCATGTTCGCAGTGTGTGACTTGACTGAATGAGTTTGATGCAGACGGTTTAAACATCCACACGGTCGGTCCTCAGTAAATCTTCAGTGTCAGACGGCTGAGCATTGGGGGTGCATCAACAAAACAGATCTATTTGCACTTGTCAAAGGGCGTTTCTACCCAATCCCACCTTCTGGGTGTCTTTGATGAATCCTGTAATGACTGTGTGTTCAGGACGTGTGAAAATCACACTTTCCCCCCACACAAGGTTTCCCCATTAACCTCCAGATCAGCCCTACATGGCAAAAGAGGCTCTTCTCACTTTGAGTTTGTGTCTTGTTTCTAGTCTAAAATATCTAGAAATTCTTAAATCAAGAAGCATTTTCTAGACAAGCACAAAATATTGTCTTGTTTTTAGAAATAAGGAGTCAAAATGAAGTGAGTTCCTCCTTATAACAAGCTAAATAATCTGCCAATGGGGTAAGAGACATAATCTTATGTCAAAGGGTAAACAGTATTAATTTGCTTACCCCATTCAGTGTTGATCAGAGCAAAGTTTAGTCTTACAGCGCACATTCACTGATAAAAAGTGATAAACATGTGAATGCTTTACTAAAGCCCTCCAAAAACAAAAATCTTAAACCATGTCCACTTATAGCTGTTCTTGGGCTATTTAGTAACTTAAAGATGTTTAATAAACATGAAAGACATGCCATGTTATTTGGTGGTAATTGCCAAAAGGCTGAGTTTTATAATGTGGAAGCTGAATCTGTACCTAAGTTTGGTATGTGGAGAAGAGGTCTCGTAAACATGCTTGCTTTGGAGAGGTTGAGATAAATCAATAATGATAAACTTGAGATAATTCAGCCTGATCTCACGTGAAAACGTAAGTATTTTACGTTTTGACAGTTTAGTGGCTAATTCGTACGAATTCGTATGAGTTCAGTCGTATGAAATTGTACGATTTTTAAAAAGGAGGCGTGGCACCTAACCCCACCCCTAAACCCAACCGTCATTGGAGGATGAGCAAATCGTACTATATCGCACAAATTAGATCGTACGAATAAGTACGAATTAGCCACTAAATCAAAAAGTTATGAATTGCCGTGAGATTGTGTTGGATATTTGATAAAACATGAGGACAGATATTAGAAGACATTAATGCATTGGAAGAAATGCACACATAACCAATGACCCCTGTCGATAACATAGTAATTAAAGATTGAGTGTAATTGATATTCTCTATTCATAATCTATAATGTTTTTAATAATGTGCCCTAACTATTATTTGACAAAACTATAGTCAGGATAATGCATTTTTCTGGTACTATAGGAACAAGGTTACTTTATTATTACTTTTATTTCTAAGTTATATTTTGCTTTTGTGTGCATTTGTCCCTCTGTGTTCTGTTGTTCTGTCATAGGTTGGTGTTTTTATATATTGTTTTTTTTATATGCATCATTGTTGTGTTTTGTTGATTTTCTTTTTCTATATTTTGTTGTAGTTTTGTAAAATACAAAATACACATAAATAAATGTTTAAAAAAAAGTGATAAAAATAAAATAATAGTTTGAACAGACACTAAACCTAAAATTTAAATGACAAAAAAAAATCAAGAATTAAGATAAATGATAATATATATATATATATATATATATATATATATATATATATATATATATATATATATATATATATATATATATATATATATATATATATAGTGTTTCCTCTAGGGTTTTTTCCAGCTGTGGCGGCAGGCCTTTTTTACACAGATCTACTAACTACCTCTGGCGTTATTTCAATGACAAATGTCGTGAGCGCAGTATTACGAGTCGAGATCGCATTCATGTAATAGCCTACAGCATGCGAATCTCTTTGCTTGCTCGCCGATTTCCTCTGCTCTTGCACAAAGCATCTTGCGCGCCCTCAAATACGCGCTGCTCAAGCGCAGACAGCGTTGCCTGATTGGGCGGTTTATTTTTGAAGGTAAAAAGTGACATAGGTGGGTAGTGAAAATTTGGGCGGTTTTGCAACGGCGTGCCCGCCAGCCCTGGTCTGCCTTCATAAACCTGTTTTGATCTCCCAAAGAGATGCCATAGCCCCTGTTCTTCGCATACATAAGCTTAGAACAGTGTAGAAACGCTTGTGATCTCGACAGCTTTTGGGCTGGAAACAGTTAGCATCATCTGGCTACACTGAGCGCAGATCTTCTTGTGCGCTCTCAAATAAACGCTGCTGAAGTGTGATTTAGGGCGTTTATATAGTGAGTACGTCTACAACATTTATTAGATTTGCTAGGAATATTTATGAATGTCTCCAATAGACCTACAGAGCAGCATTAATGCGTCCTGAAGTGAAGTGAAACAGCTACGCTATACGTCGAATGAATGAATGTAGCGGAAACCATGATATATATATATATATATATATATATATTTATTTATTTATTTATTTATTTATTCATAATGTATGTATATTTTTGGTAAATGGAGAAAAAAAGACATGTTTTATGTTTATATAGAAATGTTGTTTGTATATATAATAATCCTGCTCTCCACTGATGTGTTTGGCGCCATCTACTGGTGTTTCCTCATGTTGTAGTTTTTCATTTATTTATTTTGATTTTATCATTAAAATCAAACAAGTTAACTAAAGTTAAGTTAAAATGTTCTCGTGTGAGTTGAAGAGTAAAGCAGACAATTGCAGTAATTTTGTACCTTTAGGTTATCTGTCTCTGGGGAGTAAACCTTGAAAGGACAGCTTACCTTATCTGCTCCTGAAAGCTTTATTTTAGGACAAATTTTTCCTTTTAAAGGTGCTCTGCTTGTGAAAATATAGAAAAAACATTATGTGCATGCAGAAAGTTGCTTACTGTGCATTTGGGTTTACGTCAGTGCAGTGTCTCAGTGTAAGTTCAGAACAGTTTAGAGCAGACACATTATTCCATGATCATTAGCTGTGTTTCTATACACCTGTTTTATGTGCATAAGCTACAATATATGCATGCGCTTGATCAGTCTGTGTGCTGTGATGTAGTTTCTCTCAGATGCTGATCAGATATAAATGTGTGTGTGAGGGTCTTTCTGTCATTAATGTTGGTTTAATCAGATATAAATGTGTGTGTGAGGGTCTTTGTGTCATTAATGTTGGTCTGCAGATATAAATGTGTGTGTGTGAGGGTCTTTGTGTCATTAATGTTGGTCTGCAGATATAAATGTGTGTGTGTGTGAGGGTCTTTGTGTCATTAATGTTGGTCTGCAGATATAAATGTGTGTGTGAGGGTCTTTGTGTCATTAATATTGGTCTGCAGATATAAATGTGTGTGTGAGGGTCTTTGCTTCATTAATGTTGGTCTGCAGATATAAATGTGTGTGTGAGGGTCTTTGTGTCATTAATGTTGGTTTAATCAGATATAAATGTGTGTGTGAGGGTCTTTGTGTCATTAATGTTGGTCTGCAGATATAAATGTGTGTGTGAGGGTCTTTGTGTCATTAATGTTGGTCTGCAGATATAAATGTGTGTGTGTGAGGGTCTTTGTGTCATTAATGTTGGTCTGCAGATATAAATGTGTGTGTGAGGGTCTTTGTGTCATTAATGTTGGTCTGCAGATATAAATGTGTGTGTGTGAGGGTCTTTGTGTCATTAATGTTGGTCTGCAGATATAAATGTGTGTGTGAGGGTCTTTGTGTCATTAATGTTGGTCTGCAGATATAAATGTGTGTGTGAGGGTCTTTGTGTCATTAATGTTGGTCTGCAGATATAAATGTGTGTGTGAGGGTCTTTGTGTCATTAATGTTGGTCTGCAGATATAAATGTGTGTGTGAGGGTCTTTGCTTCATTAATGTTGGTCTGCAGATACAAATGTGTGTGTGTGTGAGGGTCTTTGTGTCATTAATGTTGGTCTGCAGATATAAATGTGTGTGTGAGGGTCTTTGTGTCATTAATGTTGGTTTAATCAGATATAAATGTGTGTGTGAGGGTCTTTGTGTCATTAATGTTGGTCTGCAGATATAAATGTGTGTGTGTGGGTCTTTGTGTCATTAATGTTGGTCTGCAGATATAAATGTGTGTGTGAGGGTCTTTGCTTCATTAATGTTGGTCTGCAGATATAAATGTGTGTGTGTGTGAGGGTCTTTGTGTCATTAATGTTGGTCTGCAGATATAAATGTGTGTGTGAGGGTCTTTGTGTCATTAATGTTGGTTTAATCAGATATAAATGTGTGTGTGTGAGGGTCTTTGCTTCATTAATGTTGGTCTGCAGATATAAATGTGTGTGTGAGGGTCTTTGTGTCATTAATGTTGGTCTGCAGATATAAATGTGTGTGTGAGGGTCTTTGTGTCATTAATGTTGGTCTGCAGATATAAATGTGTGTGTGAGGGTCTTTGTGTCATTAATGTTGGTTTGCAGATATAAATGTGTGTGTGAGGGTCTTTGTGTCATTAATGTTGGTTTGCAGATATAAATGTGCGTGTGAGGGTCTTTGTGTCATTAATGTTGGTTTGCAGATATAAATGTGTGTGTGAGGGTCTTTGTGTCATTAATGTTGGTTTGCAGATATAAATGTGTGTGTGAGGGTCTTTGTGTCATTAATGTTGGTCTGCAGATATAAATGTGTGTGTGAGGGTCTTTGTGTCATTAATGTTGGTTTAATCAGATATAAATGTGTGTGTGAGGGTCTTTGTGTCATTAATGTTGGTCTGCAGATATAAATGTGCGTGTGAGGGTCTTTGCTTCATTAATGTTGGTCTGCAGATATAAATGTGTGTGTGAGGGTCTTTGTGTCATTAATGTTGGTTTAATCAGATATAAATGTGTGTGTGAGGGTCTTTGTGTCATTAATGTTGGTCTGCAGATATAAATGTGCGTGTGAGGGTCTTTGTGTCATTAATGTTGGTCTGCAGATATAAATGTGTGTGTGAGGGTCTTTGTGTCATTAATGTTGGTTTAATCAGATATAAATGTGTGTGTGAGGGTCTTTGTGTCATTAATGTTGGTTTAATCAGATATAAATGTGTGTGTGAGGGTCTTTGCTTCATTAATGTTGGTCTGCAGATATAAATGTGTGTGTGAGGGTCTTTGCTTCATTAATGTTGGTCTGCAGATATAAATGTGTGTGTGAGGGTCTTTGTGTCATTAATGTTGGTCTGCAGATATAAATGTGTGTGTGAGGGTCTTTGCGTCATTAATGTTGGTCTGCAGATATAAATGTGTGTGTGTGGGTCTTTGTGTCATTAATGTTGGTCTGCAGATATAAATGTGTGTGTGTGGGTCTTTGTGTCATTAATGTTGGTCTGCAGATATAAATGTGTGTGTGAGGGTCTTTGCTTCATTAATGTTGGTCTGCAGATATAAATGTGTGTGTGTGTGAGGGTCTTTGTGTCATTAATGTTGGTCTGCAGATATAAATGTGTGTGTGAGGGTCTTTGTGTCATTAATGTTGGTTTAATCAGATATAAATGTGTGTGTGTGAGGGTCTTTGCTTCATTAATGTTGGTTTGCAGATATAAATGTGTGTGTGAGGGTCTTTGTGTCATTAATGTTGGTCTGCAGGTATAAATGTGTGTGTGAGGGTCTTTGTGTCATTAATGTTGGTTTGCAGATATAAATGTGTGTGTGAGGGTCTTTGTGTCATTAATGTTGGTCTGCAGATATAAATGTGTGTGTGAGGGTCTTTGTGTCATTAATGTTGGTCTGCAGCTCTCCATTGTGTCAGATGTGTAATGTTGTTGTGCTGATAGTAAAAGGCCTCAGTCCTCCATCAGTCCATCATCACAGTGCTTCAGTATTCTTCTTCTTCTATTATTATTCCCTCCAGAACTGTCTTGAGCATCTGTCTGCGCTCCCGTCTCACGTCTTTAAAAGCCACCGCGTTCATTACGTTTCGTCTTCAGCTTCTGAGGCGCAGCTCATTCATTAGAGAACAAACACCACAGTGGAGAATCCCAACAGTGCAGCAGACTCCACTTCTCGGACTCCTATTTGTGGAAGTTAATCAAGAAGTGACCATTTTCCTCTCCCTTTATTCCCGTGTGCAATATTCCAGTTTGTGCATAAATTCTTCTGATACAAACACAGCTTGTGAAATCTCCAAAGTGATTTTTGCATGCACCAGACATCCAGAGATTGGACTCTTCTTATTTTATCTATGCTAGTGCATCTATTTATATCTGATTGGAGATGTGCCGCAGTGCAGATCAAACGTCTGAGCGATCTGATTGAGAATTCTCTTTAAAGCGCAGCGATCGCTCTGGGTTTTGGGCCGCGTGTGCTGTGAACTGCAGCTCTGATGTACTTACCAATTCTCCACGCCGGCCAAACGTCCCTCCGTCTGCTTCTGCTGATTGCTTATTGATTGTCTTGAGAGAGAAAAACACTTTAGGCTGTGCTGCTGGATCACAGTGATAAATCCTATAACCAATATGAGATTAGCTTGTGAATGTGGAGCTTGTGTGCTGCGTGAGGTCTTTGTGATGGCAGTCACATAGCAGTAGAGTGGAAAAACAAGCACTTTACACAATGCTCCTTACATTTTCTAATTTTAAAAGGGTAGTTCACGCAACAATGCAGCTGATCCAGAATGCTCCGGCTAGGATTCTGACCAGAAAATCAGAGCACATCACACCTGTCCTCAGGTCTCTACACTGGCTCCCAGTTACATTCAGAATAGATTTTAAAGTATTATTACTTGCCTAAATCACTAAATGGCCTAGGAGCTCAATACATTACAGATATGTTCACTGAAAACAAATCTAACAGAACACTCAGATCATTAGCATCAAGTAAATTAGAAACTCCCAAGGGTTCAGTCAAAGCAGGGTGAATCGGCCTTCAGCTACAGCGCCCCCCACTGCTGGAATCAGCTTCCAGAAATGATCAGCTGTGCTCCAACATCTGTTTAGCTGTGCCTTTACAGCAGGGATGTCAAACTCAATTCCTGGAGGGCCGCAGCCCTGCACAGTTTAGTTCCAAGCCTAATTAAACACAGCTGATCAAACTAATTAAGTCTTTCAGTCTTGTTTGAAACCTACAGGTAAGTATGTTGAAGCAGGGCAGGAACTAATCTGTGCAGAGCCACGGCTCTCCAGGAATTGAGTTTGACACCCCTCCTTTACAAAATAACCACTGTGCTACGCTGGGGCAGACTTAGTGATTTGGTGGCCTTGAGGAAAAAACGCGATCCCGATTCGACCCCCCTAGATGATCTTAATCCAGCATTTCTACAATTCTGCCAGTCATATTTTCAAGTTTAGGAGAGAAGCAAAGGCGGCCGCACAAGTCTTCACATATAGATACAGTGTTTATTTTAACGGCACAAATCGGGCACAAACAAATGACACCAGTTTAGTGTGATTTAGACACCCTGGGGTGGAGAGGGACGTCACGGCTCCCGAAATATTTAGCTTATATCTAAATGAGGAAAACAGATACCGTGTTCGTTTTAACGGCACAAATCGAGCACAAACAACCTGTGCTGATCTGAAGTCATTTAAGCAACATGGGGTGGAAAGTGACGTCACACGGTCAAAAAAATAATGCTTAATTTTTGTGGCACAAATCAGCACAAATGAGTAGCATAGTTTTGGGGATCATTTGTTTTTATGGGGTGCCAACTTCATGCAGGTTGCGCTGAACACTTTCATCTGGCCCGTGAGGGAGTTTTTAAAATGCTTCTTCTGAGTAACGGTTTGGTTTCAGAAATAGTAATTAGTATAAGTAAATTTAGACCTTTCAAAAGTACTCAAGAGTAGTGAGTAGTGAGTATTACGCTCTATAAAGCTGAAGCATTTACATCTAATTTGTGGATGTGTGTAAACGTAACATTCTGTAGTGCATTTAGTGATTGTCCAGCAGGCACACAACGTTATAAGACGTTAATATTAGGTTAGGTTTAGGTTGTGATGTCAGGTGACCAAAATTCAATGTCTAGCCAGCGTCCAAGGACAACGTTATTCACTTTTTTATTCACATTTTTGATGTCCAATAATGATGTAAAATGGCGTTGATATTTGGTTGATTTTAATGTTAGACAGTGACCAAAGTCCAACGTCGAGCCAACATCTTAAACCAGCGTCACATTGACGTCAAATACTGACATTTATTCATCTGGTGTGGCAACCAAAATCCAACGTCTGATAGACACCATAGTGGTAAGATCCACACAACGTCAAGCTGTAGCATCGTTAGACGTTGATATTTGGTTGATTTTACGTTGGACATTGACGTCAACCTGACGTTGAGTTCTGATGTCAACCTGATTTTCATTTGGGGTATAACTTTAATCTAACGTCATGTTGACGTCTTGTGCCTGCTGGCTGTTTAAGCCCATTTGGTCATCATACAGTAAACATCCGCCATCTTCTCATCAGTGGCATCATCTAAACAGTCTCTGGGTCAATGTGTGTAAAGATTTTAGGCATCTTCTTGGACTCTTTGCTTCCAAACAGTCTGCTGCAATTATAAATCGCCCATGTCTTGAGGTAGTTCATTATGATGTGATTTACCTTCTTATGTGTGATTTGATTGGACGGGAATCCCAGGACTCATTCTTCTAATCCCCATAGACAAGAGAAAGTAGTGACTGCAGGTTGAAGGAAAGTAGTGGAGTAAAAGTACCGATACTGCACTAAAAAATAGACTTAAAGGAAAGTAAAAGAACACATTTATAAAACTACTCAGTTCAGTTCCTGAGAAAAACTGCTCAATTACAGTCATTTGAGTATTTATAATTTCTTACTTTACTCCACTGCATTTTATAAAGACATATAAAGAGCTACAATGCAGTTAAAAAAGCTGAACATCAAAGAAAATCCCTGATCTTTTTGCTCAACCGGCCCTTTTTCTTTACAGTAACTTTTCTACATGAATATACTGTAGGGTTATTTTGATCTAATGAACAGTTGAGTATGTGCTAATGAACACGGTCTGAGTAAAACATAAAGCCTGCTCATTACAGACCACTTAAAACCTGACTGTGATGTGAGTTTAAAGAGCTAACTCTGCTACTGGCAAACGGCCACAACTATTTCTGTGTTCGGGGAGAAAGGGCAGCCACTCGTTATCCGGCTAATGAATTAAAAAGAGGGAAAAGAAGGAGAGCAGATTTGATGGAGAGCCTTTGATGCTGGTGGAGCTTTAATGAGTCTGATCCGTCAAGCAGACTAATTCCTCCTAATGGTTTGTAATGTGTGTTTTCAGGTACTGATATACACATAAGGCCACCCTGAAACTTCAGCCCAGAGCTGCTAATGAAGGGTCAAGAAGAGGTTAATCGGTTCGTTTTGGGTTTTTAGTTCAAGTCAAGTTGAGCTTTATTGTGATTTCACTACATGTGGACATGTCTCAGTGCTACACAAATATACATAATCATAAATATGAACACAACACTGCATGTACAGTTTTCTCCCTCCTGTGTATTTTTGTTTAGCGGAGAGGAGGTTATTTCAGCACATTTGTAATCATAATAGCTTTAATAACTCATCTCTATTAACTGATTTCTTTTCTCTTTGTCATGATGACAGCACATAATATTAGACTAGATACTCTTCAAGACACTAGTATTCAGCTTAAAGTGGCATTTAAAGGCTTAACTAGGGTAATTAGGGTAAAGTTAGGGTAATTAGGCAAGTCATTGTATAACAGTGGTTTATTCTGGAGACAATCCAACACTAATATTGCTGAAGGGGCTAATAATATTGAGCTTAAAATGGCTTTAAAACTATTAAAAACTGCTTTAATTCTAGCATTTTACTATTTTACTGTAGCATTTTTACTGTTGAAATCACCGATGTTTATTTTGTAGCATGGCTTTATTTTATTGGCAGCTGAACGCTATTGGTTTACAGAGAAATGTCACTAGCACGTACAGCGTCTAAGGACAATATTATTTAAATCAAATGATGTTGATATTTGGTTAGAAAGTGACCAATATCCAACATCGAGCCAACATCTTAAACCAATGTCATATTGATGTCAAATACTGACATTTATTCAGCAGGAATGGCAACCAAAACCCAACATCTAGATGTCATAGTGGTGACGTCCACACAACTGCTGGAATATTTCAGTGTATTTGAACTTCCAGCAAAGTTGATGATCATGAATCCAGCAGTCTGTGGGAAGAAGAATGAGCTTATGGTGCTTGAACAGGGATGCAATGCAGACACAGAATTGAGCACATCATAAAAATATTAAGAGGCCAATTACAGCTGATGTTAATATTCATGCATTCAGGTTGATTTGAGTGCATAAACTTAGGTTTAGGAGGAGGTGCAATGGAAGGGTACATTTGAATTTTGACATTACTTTGGAAATCAAGAGCAAAGTGAGCTGGTTCTTTGTGTTATTTTACATTAATAATGGGTTCAGGTTGCTGAAAATGAATGTAATATGCTTAAATGTTTTATTTTTAAATGTTTTTCTTTAGTCTTGTGAAATATTCTGCATTAATGCAATCACATAATGTAAAGAACACAGAATGCAAACACAATCTTCACATCCGGCCAGTAAGATGTGCAGTTCAGTGTCTGTACGGGTCATCGGTAGTCATTCAGGGTGAAGAGTTTGCCGGTTTGGAAGATCCTTGAGGAATGAGTGTGTGATGCTCACAGCTGGCGTTTATTTCAGGCAGCCAAGAAAGTTCAGATGGCTTAGATTTCAGGACAAGAAATAATGCTTTTACACCACTTACATTTGTTTTAAGGTAAAGTCTAGAGGGGATACAGCTGTGGATGTGCACATCAAAATAGCTTAAGTTTTGTGACACTGTACAACAATACTTCATATTTTTACATTACTGTAAGGTTTAGGCTTGGGGTGGGGGTAGATGTTAATAAAACCCAATTTAATAACTAATATGAATAATAATGGGTATATTTACACTTTATACATTACTGTATGGGTAGGGTTTAGGCTTGGGGTAGTTGTTAATAAAATACAATTATTTGGTAATTTAATAAATAATAATTCTCATCAACTTCTGCCAGCAGCTGTATCCCTTCTGGCAACAACCATGTTCTACCCTCCTGTTGGATTAAGGGTTAAAATTGACCCATGCACAATTTTGACAGCAGAAAATAAACTAAACAAAGTTTTTAATTTTGGTGACCCCAACCATAAAATCCTGAAATAACCCAAACATTAGAAAAAGGAACCATTTCATATTTTCATGAAGGCTGCCGCTGAACCCATTTAGGGTTGTTAACTTTGGGTTACTTTGAGCTATAAAACCATTTGTACACCACAAAAACTAAGAACACACACACACTTTTATCACATTTATTATTATAGAATTCACCTTTACTGTAGTGAGAACCTAATTAGTGTTGTCCACTGAGTGAACACTGCTGAAATACTGCACACTGATGAGGGAAAACCCAAACATTCACAGAGTGTTTAATGAAGATCAGCAAAACCACAAGCAATAAGACCAGAGCATCTACATATCAGCTGATCATTGGTGCAGTTTATGTGTGCGTGTGTATGCAAGTGTGTATGTGTGTGCACCTGTGTGTACATCTGTCCTCAATCTCCGCTCCCACGAGTGGTCATTAGACCCAATAGAAAGTGCATGACTTTGTATCCAGTATTCATGGGAGATTTGTGTGAGTGTGTGTTTCTCCGCATGATTGGAGAAGAGGTTTACTCCAAAAAAAGCCAAACACATGTTCCTAATAATGAGCAGATATTTGCAAAAAACATACTACATTTTCAGCCACAAACTTACAATGTATGTTTATTTTTCATCTTTGTTGTGTGTTTGCTCTGCTAAGTTAAATTAACATTCGTATGAAACATCTATTTCCTGAATTATTTGTAATTTCTGTTATTTAAATACACATATAGTGTGTGTCTCTATGCTCTGGTTACCTCTGTTACATCGGTTATAAAAAGGCAGAACAATCTGATAGAAAAAGCATGTGACTTGCTCAAAGTGTCATCAACTCTGTTATCCTCAACTCTGTTATCCTCAACTCTGTTATCCTCAACTCTGTTATCTTCAACTCCGTTATCCTCAACTCCGTTATCCTCAACTCTGTTATCTTCAACCCTGTTATCCTCAACTCTGTTATCTTCAACTCTGTTATCATCAACTCTGTTATCATCAACTCTGTTATCATCAACTCTGTTATCCTCAACTCTGTTATCCTCAACTCTGTTATCCTCAACTCTGTTATCTTCAACTCTGTTATCTTCAACTCTGTTATCATCAACTCTGTTATAGTCAACTCTGTTATCCTCAACTCTGTTATCTTCAACTCTGTTATCCTCAACTCTGTTATCCTCAACTCTGTTACCGTCAACTCTGTTATCATCAACTCTGTTATCTTCAACTCTGTTATCCTCAACTCTGTTATAGTCAACTCTGTTATCCTCAACTCTGTTATCTTCAACTCTGTTATCCTCAACTCTGTTATCCTCAACTCTGTTATCTTCAACTCTGTTATCTTCAACTCCGTTATCCTCAACTCTGTTATCATCAACTCTGTTATCATCAACTCTGTTATCCTCAACTCTGTTACCGTCAACTCTGTTATCCTCAACTCTGTTATCTTCAACTCTGTTATCCTCAACTCTGTTATCCTCAACTCTGTTACCGTCAACTCTGTTATCATCAACTCTGTTATCCTCAACTCTGTTATCCTCAACTCTGTTACCGTCAACTCTGTTATCCTCAACTCTGTTATCCTCAACTCTGTTACCGTCAACTCTGTTATCCTCAACTCTGTTATCCTCAACTCTGTTATCATCAACTCCGTTATCCTCAACTCTGTTATCATCAACTCTGTTATCATCAACTTTGTTATCCTCAACTCTGTTATCATCAACTCTGTTATCATCAACTCTGTTATCCTCAACTCTGTTATCCTCAACTCTGTTATCATCAACTCTGTTATCCTCAACTCTGTTATCCTCAACTCTGTTATCTTCAACTCTGTTATCTTCAACTCCGTTATCCTCAACTCTGTTATCTTCAACTCTGTTATCATCAACTCTGTTATCTTCAACTCTGTTATCCTCAACTCTGTTATCCTCAACTCTGTTATCCTCAACTCTGTTATCCTCAACTCTGTTATCTTCAACTCTGTTATCTTCAACTCCGTTATCCTCAACTCTGTTATCTTCAACTCTGTTATCATCAACTCTGTTATCATCAACTCTGTTATCCTCAACTCTGTTATCCTCAACTCTGTTATCTTCAACTCTGTTATCATCAACTCTGTTATCATCAACTCTGTTATCCTCAACTCTGTTATCCTCAACTCTGTTATCTTCAACTCCGTTATCCTCAACTCTGTTATCTTCAACTCTGTTATCATCAACTCTGTTATCTTCAACTCCGTTATCCTCAACTCTGTTATCCTCAACTCTGTTATCTTCAACTCTGTTATCTTCAACTCCGTTATCCTCAACTCTGTTATCTTCAACTCTGTTATCATCAACTCTGTTATCTTCAACTCTGTTATCCTCAACTCTGTTATCCTCAACTCTGTTATCCTCAACTCTGTTATCTTCAACTCCGTTATCCTCAACTCTGTTATCCTCAACTCTGTTATCTTCAACTCTGTTATCTTCAACTCCGTTATCCTCAACTCTGTTATCTTCAACTCTGTTATCATCAACTCTGTTATCTTCAACTCTGTTATCCTCAACTCTGTTATCTTCAACTCTGTTATCATCAACTCTGTTATCTTCAACTCTGTTATCCTCAACTCTGTTATCCTCAACTCTGTTATCCTCAACTCTGTTATCCTCAACTCCGTTATCCTCAACTCTGTTATCCTCAACTCTGTTATCTTCAACTCTGTTATCTTCAACTCCGTTATCCTCAACTCTGTTATCTTCAACTCTGTTATCCTCAACTCTGTTATCTTCAACTCTGTTATCTTCAACTCTGTTATCCTCAACTCTGTTATCCTCAACTCTGTTATCCTCAACTCCGTTATCCTCAACTCTGTTATCCTCAACTCTGTTATCTTCAACTCTGTTATCTTCAACTCCGTTATCCTCAACTCTGTTATCTTCAACTCTGTTATCATCAACTCTGTTATCTTCAACTCCGTTATCTTCAACTCTGTTATCCTCAACTCTGTTATCCTCAACTCTGTTATCCTCAACTCTGTTATCCTCAACTCTGTTATCTTCAACCCTGTTATCCTCAACTCTGTTATCTTCAACTCTGTTATCTTCAACTCTGTTATCCTCAACTCTGTTATCCTCAACTCTGTTATCCTCAACTCTGTTATCTTC
>NC_079447.1:53290148-53302648 GCF_903798145.1 Danio aesculapii
TAACACCACAACTACAGTAATTGATGCGTTGTGGTGATTCTACAGTTACTATGGTAACACCACAACTGTAGTAATTGATGTGTAGTGGTGATTGTCCAGTTGCTATGGTAACACCAAAACTACAGTAATTGATGTGTTGTGGTGATTCTACAGTTGCTGTGGTAACACAGCAACTATGGTAATATAAACAAATGAGCCAGTACTGTAGTTTTGTATATTACACTATGGTATGCCACAGTTTACTGTAGTAAAACTAAAGTATTCTACAGTATTTATTATAGTTTGTCAGCTCACTGTAGTTAATGCTACAGTATGCTGGAGCATTCATTAACAAACAGTTGTAAATGCTATAATATGTACAGTATAAAACACTTCCCAGTTGCCGTTGTGTTAGCTCAGTCTGTAAATGTGTTTGTGTCTTCTTTTCTCCAGACGTCTGAACAGAAATCAGCTTCACCAGCTTCCAGAGCTCCTGTTCCAGAAGAACGCCGCTCTGTCCAGACTGTAAGTGCCTGTGTTCTGCTGGCTGACGCTTGATTTTTATGATTGACTGTTGTTGTTGATGGTTGTTGCCTGATGCTTTTGTAAAAAACAGTGCGGTCATATTTCCAGAGCGCTCAGTTATCTGGAGAAACATCAGGAGAGTCAGCCCGGGCTGTGTGTGGGGGCTCTTTGGGCTTTGTCATTTCTGAAAATATGTGGCTTTGTTGTATCATGAGAAATCAGTTCAGTTTCACCTGATATTTATACTCTAAAACACTGGGTTATTTCAGCAGAAATTAAAGTGTGGACAAACCCAAACATTGAGTTAAAATTTAGTCTTTTAATTTATGCTTAAAAAACTTATTATTTTTGGATATATTATACCCAAATTAGCTTGAAATAGCCCAACATTTTTAGAGTGAGTCTGCTAGAAGAAAGGACTATTTTCCTGTCCTGCAGCGTTTGGTGTTTGGCTGATTTGGCTTTGGTTTGCGTTGCGTTGGGTTTGAAGAGTTTTGCTATGTTTTGTTATGCTATGATTGAAGATAAGCGGAATAATGTGATATTGAATGATCATTCTCCATCATTATTTTTTTGTTTTGCTAGTGAGTGCTATCCGAATGAGAGATCCAGTTGTGTGCGTGTGTGTGTGTGTGTGTGTGTGTGGTCTCTGATTTCTTGAATATGGTTTGTTTTCATGATTATGCATGCAGGTCATGATTAAATGCATTTGAGGATCATGCCATAATAAAATGAAGTGTGTATATATATAAATATTATATACAGTTAAAGTCAGAATTATTAGCCCCCCTGTTAATATTTTTCCACATTTCCACATGATGACAGTACATAATATTAGACTAGATATTCTTCAAGACACTAGTATTCAGCTTAAAGTCACATTTAAAGGCTTCACTAGGGTAATTAGGGTAAAGTTAGGGTAATTAGGCAAGTCATTGTATAACAGTGGTTTGTTCTGGAGACTATCGAAGAAAAAAAAATAGCTTAAAGGGGCTAATAATATTGACCTTAAAATGGCTTTAAAACTATTAAAACTGCTTTTATTCTAGCTGAAATAAAACAAATCAGACTTTCTCCAGAAGAAACAATATTAGAGGAAATACTGTGAGAAATTCCTGAATCTGTTCAACATCATTTGGGAAATATTTGGAAAAGAAAACAAAATTCAAAGGGGGGCTAATAATTCGTATATATATATATATATATATATATATATATATATATATATATATATATATATATATATATATATATATATATATATATATATATATATATATATATATATATATATATATATATATATATATATATATATATATATGTATGTATGTATGTATGTATGTACAAATATGTACATTTATATGTAAAAACTTTTGTAATATATATATATATATACAAATATGTACATTTATATGTAAATATATATATATATTTCAAAAGTTTTGACACAAACCATACTCGATGTCATTTTTGTCTTCTGGAAATCTGACAGGACAGATAATCTTTTACTTTATTTAAGGTACTGTTTTCACTCTTTATAAAACATTAATTAAGATTTTGCCTCCGTAAACTCATAATTTGCTGCTTTTTAATAGTTTTTAAGGTGATGGTCATTTTTACGTATTGGGCATGATTAGGGATGCAGAGTAAGATCTTATTTATAAGCAAAATTCAATAGCATTCATTCATTTTCCTTCAGCTTAGTCCCCTTATTCATCAGAGGTTGCCACAACAGAATGAACCGCCAACTATTCCAGCATATGTTTTACAGAGCAGATGCCCTTCCAGCCGCTACACAGTACTGGGAAAATATTATACACACTCATTTACACATACACACACACACACACACACACACACACACTCGTACACTACGGCCAGTGTAGTTGATCAGTTCCCCTATAGCGCATGTGTTTGGACTGTGGGGGAAACCGGAGCACCGGGAGGAAACCCACGCTAACACGGGGAGAACATGCAAACTCCACACAGAAACGCCAACAGACCCAGCTGGAACTCGAACCAGCGGCCTTCTAGCTGTGAGCAACATTGCCTGGGGAGTGGGGTTCTCTCCTGAGACTGCTTCCCCTGCAACCCGGCCCCAGAAAAGCGGATGAAAATGAATGAATGAATCGCGTATCGCTGGAAAACATAATATGCAATGTCAATTTTTTTCCAATATTGTGCAGCCCTACTTTTAATCCTCTTGTCTATGTAATTACCATTGTGTTTGAAATGTTCTTTAGACATAAACTTGCCTTGCCTTATTAATTAACAGGCCATAATTAATAATAGGCAGTAATAGTGATTTAATAAGCCAATAGTAATAGTGGGAATTGGTACTTAAAATAAAGTGTTGCTAAACTAAAATACACTAATTAAAAAACTAAAAAACACACAAATAAATGATGATTAGAGAATAAAATAACAACATAATAACCTAGATATGAACATATTAGATGATCTCAATATAAAGACTCCGCAGAGACTCCGATCAGCGCCTTTTCTCAGCTTTAAAGCTGGATGTTTGTGTTTGTTGCTGTTTTTGACTGATTTACGCAGTTATTTGAGCAGCAGAGCCTCCGTCAGAGCCGAGCCGAGCCGCAGAGACATATTTAAAAAACACGCTGAAATATTCAGAGCGAGTGGGACGTGCGAGTGAACAGAGAGATGAAAAGAGGACAAACACAGACAGAATTCTCCATGTATGTACAAGCCATTCTATATTTCGCTGCCATCCATTATTCATGCTCGGGCTGTGTGAAATATTCACAGCGGCAGGAGTGACGGAGTCTCCCGGTATCCCGCTGGGCTCGGATTCTGCACACAAACACCAAACCTGCCCGTCGACACACTCCTGCACACATATCACATGCTACTGACATGCCTTAAAAACAGCTGAAAGCTATTCATCATAATCTGCAATGCATTAATAAGCACATTTCTGTGGTAGTTCTGTGGTAGGCATCATTCAGTTGCTTATGGACTTGGAATAATAAATGGCATAAACCACTCGCTCAACAAACAACTGGGTTTATAACACAACATGTTAATAACTCATCTCTAATAACGGATTTCTTTATCTCAGCACATAATATTAGACTAGATATTCTTCAAGACACTAGTATTCAGCTTAAAGTGACATTTAAAGGCTTCACTAGGGTAATTAGGGTAAAGTTAGGGTAATTAGGCAAGTCATTGTATAACAGTGGTTTATTCTGGAGACAATCCAACACTAATATTGCTGAAGAGGGCTAATAATATTGACCTTAAAATGGCTTTAAAACAGTTAAAAACTGCTTTTATTCTAGCTGAAATAAAACAAATAAGACTTTCTCCAGAAGAACAAATATTAGAGGAAATACTGTGAGAAATTCCTGAATCTGTTTCATATTATTTGTGAAATATTTGAAGAAGAAGAAATATTGCACAGGAAGGTGAATAATTTTGCCTTTAACTGTAGGTGTGTGTTATATGTATTTATTACACGGCTGTCTGGAATACTTGATTCTGATTGGTCAGTCGTGACACTACAAGGTCTGTTATTCCCAGATAACAACCGCTGAATAACACAGACTCGTCCGTGAACTGAGAATCAATGTTTCCATGCATATTTTGGATAATATGGCAGAGAAACTATACGTGATGGAAGCGCCAAAATGTGCATAAATTTAGAAAATGCTCATTAAAAGAACGTTTGCACACAGCTTCATCAGTATCTGCTCTTCAGTGAGACCCCAATAATTCTATTTTAATGCGATTAAGACAATACTCTGATTAAGAGTCCACCATGTCAACAGCGATTTTTGATTCATTTAATTCGATTAAGGTCGAACTAAAGAGAAATGGAATTAAGACATGTGGAGTATGCAGATTTTACTGGCATTATTGAAGTGCAGCTCAGACATGTAAACACCTTAAGCTATTATCTACTATTGTAGAACTTTTCGCCACATTTTGCGACAGGATAGTTTATACACATACAGCTGTCTGACGCTATTGTCTGCACCTACCGAGTCAGTGAAGGACCACACACACCTGCATCGTGAAATGCGGAGGTTTTTTCTCCCATTCAGTGTGCGGTATGAAATTCCATTTAAACTACACTCCTCCAGCAGTTCCTCGCATCCAATATCTGGTTTGTCAGGGGGGCATGCATGATATGTTCCTGAATGAAAGTGAAAGTGCCGAACTGCAGTTAAAGTCCACAAATTAAAAATGAAACACCTGAAATTACCTGAAACTCCAGAGGAAATATGGATAGTGCGGTGATGCAATGACGTTAATCGAATTATGTGCTATAACATGTAAAACGGGATCATGAAAGAAACATTCAAAAAGCAGCTCATGTAGACACCTTAATATTATTATTGTCTTAATTAGATTAAAGCAAATCATTTGATTACTGATGTCCATGTAAACGTAGTCAATAATGTAGTTTTCTCTCAGAAGCTGATCAGATATAAATGTGTGTGTGAGGGTCTTTGTGTCATTAATGTTGGTTTGCAGATATAAATGTGTGTGTGAGGGTCTTTGTGTTATTAATGTAGGTCTGCAGATATAAATGTGTGTGTGAGGGTCTTTGTGTTATTAATGTTGGTCTGCAGATATAAATGTGTGTGTGAGGGTCTTTGTGTCATTAATGTTGGTTTGCAGATATAAATGTGTGTGTGAGGGTCTTTGTGTCATTAATGTTGGTTTGCAGATATAAATGTGTGTGTGTGAGGGTCTTTGTGTCATTAATGTTGGTTTGCAGATATAAATGTGTGTGTGAGGGTCTTTGTGTCATTAATGTTGGTTTGCAGCTCTCCATTGTTGCAGATCTGAAATGTTGTTGTGCTGATTGTGAAAGGTCTCAGCCCTCCGTCAGTCCGTCATCACTATTATAATGCCCTCCAGAACTGTCTTGAGCATCTCTCCCATCTCAGGCCTCCAGAAGCCACCGCGTTCATTGCGTTTGGTCTTGGTCTTCTGAGGTGCAGCTCATTTATTAGAGGAGAACAAACACCACAGTGGAGAATCCCAACAGTGCAGCAGACTCCACTTCTCTCAGTGATATCTGTGGATGTTTATCTGGAACTGATGATTTTGACTGGAAAGCTGCTTTATTTGCGATTCTTTTGTGCATAAATCTAATTGGCATATTTGAATGTAAACACAGCCAGACACTGTACAGTAAGCGCTGAAGCTTTGAGATGATAAAGAGCGCATGTTCACGCAGAGTTTATTGAAGCGCAGCCTCTTCATACAGAGCTGGAGTCTGTCCAGAGGAAAGTTTCCACAGCCACTCGCTTTCACACATCTCTAAAGGTAAAAGATAGACTTTCGCAGCACTTTTGTGTTGGTCTTCTTGGCCGAGGCTGGATGGAGAGATCTGTTTAGTGCCTTGAATGCAATAGTGGCAGGCGTCCAGTTATTAAAACCATCAGATCCCAGTAGCACAGAACACGTCTCTGTTTTGAGCATTAGTATGTGGACCGGCACCGTGCGCTGAAAGCATGTGTTTGAGGTTGTTCTGTGGTTTTTGCAGAGGTCATGGCATGGGGAGGGTTTGTTAGCATCTCTATTAACAACCCTCAATCACTTGGTCATATTCATCTTCATGCGAAAGCTGCGTTATTTTAAGTGCACCATTTTAAAATGCATCATTTTAAATTTTAACCTTTATAATTGTTGGTATTGCAATGTTTTTTTATTTATTAAGAGTTTTATTTATTAGCCTAAACACCTGATCAAATTAATATTAACAAACCTCAATGTCTTGGTGACTGAATGTTTATTTTAATGTGGGGATGCTGGTTGTGTATGACTGGCTTGGTGTAGAAATGTTTGTTTATTTGTGTAACCTTGTGTTCAATTATGTTATTTATTTTGTATTGATGTATAGGTGTACTTTCTGCAATACTTCAATCTTGGCATTGCTATGCAGAAAACAAACAAACCTTAAACCTTGGTCATAATCATCTTCATGCAAAAGCAGCATTATTTTAAATGCATACAGTGTTCTACATTTGAAATCATGCATTACATGACCTCAATCATTTTTGGTGTTGCAAAATAGATGTGTAAATTCACAGATAACAATAAAGCCGTTTTATAAGGACATTTACATTCCACCTCATAGTGTCAATGTTAATAATTAGATATTTACCTAACAGTATACTGTATATAGTAGGACATTTACTTTTTTAACATCAAATTAGACAATCTAAATAACCTTGAGAATGAATGAATATTATAATAGTGTTGTAGCTGACAGCTCTGTTTTGGCCACTTTTCTGTTATTTGCATTCCAAAACAAGTGGTTTGGCATCTAAAATGAGCAAAGAGTGAGAAACAAACATGAGAAACACACATCCAAACACACTGACATGAGAATGACTGAGAGCTGGGCAGAAGAAATGACTTGATTAGTTTCATTTCAAAGCATTTCACTTGTGAACTTAAAATTTAAATGAACATAATTGAAGCTGTCCAGTAATCCAAAGACTTTTCTTGACATGTTATTAATATACATTCACCAGATGATTTTTTGACATGCAGTGGATCTGCATAAACGATAATAAATTACTATATATATATATATATATATATATATATAGAGAGAGAGAGAGAGAGAGAGAGAGATCATATTTTTATAGTTAAATTAATATACTTTGTGTTATTATATTCATAATATTTAGATGTATCCATCACATAACATATCAGTGTCATTTTTTGAGTAAAAAAACCTGAAATTATATGCTTATGTAGTACACTGTAATAAATATCCCTAAATTAGCAGTTTCTTGTATTTTGTGATTCATGTTTTCATTTTTTATTGTATTTCTGCTTTTGAATTGCATTATGGGAGCTTGATCTTTCCTCAAACAACTTTTAACCTTGAACAGTTGAAAAAGGGACTTTTATGAACATTTTTAATAGTTTAAAGTGATATATTGTCTGGGTTGGTGTTGTATATTATTCTACACAAACTTTTATGGAAGTCTTACAGCTTTCTTCAAGATTTCTACTTTCAAGTGTTCAACAGAAGACAGAAACTCATTAAAAACACATGAGGGAGAATAAATAGTGAGTTAATCCAAATTTTTAGGTGAACTGTACCTTTAAGAGAAATAGAACGTTATTCTAACATTATAAAAATGTTATTATAACGTTAAAATTATGAAATAACCAAAAACTAACCCTAAAATGGTAACACTTTGCAATAAGGTTGTATTAGTTAATACATTTACTAACAGAACAAACAGAGAACAATAGATTTAATACAGTATCTGTTCATTTCAGTTCATGAAAATACAGTTGTTGATTGTTAGTTCGTATTAACTCACGGTGCATTAACTAATGTTAACAAGCATGGATTTGGATGTTAATAATGCATTAGTAAATGTTGTAAGTACATTAATATTTGTTAATGAATTGCCTAAATTACCTGAAGTGCATGTAACCCTTAAAATGAACGTTGTGGGAATCAAGAATTAATATCAGACATGCAGCGAGAAACTGAATTGTGCAGAAAGTGTGTTGTGAAGTGGACTAGTCAAATGTGAGTTTCTGCTCTGATGAGTGTTCAGACACGCACACTTCAGTGTTTAGCAGATCTCAGCTCTGTTTCTGAGCTTTTCCAGTGTTACGAATGTGACATTTGCAGCAAAAACTCAAGACATAAATTCTCAGAGAAAGCATATGCTAACATCATATTGAAGCATCTGTTTATATTCACCTAAACAATTCACCACAGTTATAGGAGCAGAAAAATATCAATCTCTAAACATTTTTTCATATGTTAAATGTGGGAAATAAACATGTGTTACGGATGTGACCAGAAAAGTCTGCGAGTTTACAGTATATACAGCATACTTTGTAGAGATTCTGTGAATTAAACTGCACAACCCATAAGACACAATGCTAATCAAAAGGTTAAGAGTTGCTCACAGTAGGACAAACATGATTGATTTTATTAGATTGTTTTGTATTCATGAGAAAAAAAGCTTCATTCTAGATGTGACATGTGAAATCCGCACTTGTGTGACTCTGAGAAATCAAGTATAATAGTTTGAAAACATTGACAGACATATTTTTAAGTGTTTTTAAAGTACTGATAAATACTAACAACTAGGAAAGGGTTTCACTATTTTGGGGAAAACGTCATTTTTTCATGGCAAGGTTGACATTTGCATGGAACTGCTCTTCTGCAGATTGTTTGCACGTTGATTTTCTCGTCTGAGAAACAGGGTCGCGCCGCGGGTTTTCCCAGGATGCCATTGTGCTCTGTCTCCAGGCGAAAGGGCTGGTGGTGTCACCCAGGAGATGCAGGAGCTGCATGTTTGATTCGGGGTCAGCGGCGATAAAGAAACACACAAAAGAGCCTGGCATGTCCTGAAACTCCTCTGCCATTTACTGCCGCGTTTTCCCCTCCCTCATTATGGAGACTAGTAAAGAGCTGTCAGACTAGTAGAGGGACTGGTTACAGCAGTGTGTGTGTGTGTGTGTGTGCGTGTGTGTGTGTTGGAGAAAGTTACTTTTGAAAGTAATGCATTACAATATTGAGTTACTCTGCAAAAAAAGTAACTAGTTGTGTTACTTAGTTACTTTGTGTTATAATTATGTGCTATAATTTTGAGCAACTCTCTAAAAAAGTTACTATTTACGTTACTTTTGAATGTAATGCATTACAATATTAAGTCATTCCCTAAAAAAGTTACGTTGCGTTACGTTACTTTTGAACGTAATGCATTACAATATTGAGTTACCCTCCAAAAAAGTAACTAGCTTTGTTACTTAGTTACTTTTCAGGGTTAGCAATGCGTTACATTACTTTTTAAATGTATGCATTACAATATTGAGTTACTCCCTAAAAAATTAACTAGTTGCATTACTTTTGAACGTAATGCATTACAATATTGAGTTACTCCCTAAAAAGTAAGTAGTTGTGTTACTTAGTAACTTTTATGGTAAGCAATGCGTTACGTTACTTTTGAATGTAATTCGTTACAATATTGAGCTACTCCCCAAAAAGTAACTAGCTGCGTTACTTAGTTACTTTTTATGGCAAGCAATGTATTGCGTTACTTTTGAAAGTAATGCGTTATAATATTGAGTAACTCTCTATAAAAATAACTATTACGTTACTTTTAAAAGTAATACATTAAGCTATTAAGTTACTTCCTAAAAAGTTACTTGTTGCAATACTTTTAATGGTAAGTAATGCATCACGTTACTTTTGAATGTAATGCATTACAATATTAAGTTACTTAGTTACTCCCCAGAAAAGTAACTAGTTTCGTTACTTAGTTACTTTTTATGGTAAGTAATGCATAATGTTAATTTTGAATGTAATGCATTATAATATTGGGTTACTCCCCAGAAAAGTAACTAGTTGTGTTACCTAGTTACTTTTTACTGTTAGTAATACTTTACGTTACTTTTGAATGTAATGTGTTACAATATTGAGTTACTCCCCAGAAAAGTAACTAGTTGTGTTACTTAGTTACTGTTTATGCTAATGTATTATGGTACTTTTGAATGTAATGCATTACAATATTGAGTTACTTCATCTAAAAGTAACTTCATATAATGGTAGTGAATGGTGACAGGTTGTTTAGAATAAAAATAAACACATACAAACAAGTCCAAATCAATAGCCTTGGCTCCTGATGACACACTGGGGTCTTGTTAAACAAAATGATCACTCCGTGTAAGAAATTAAACATTATTTACAATAATATTAGCTTTAATACACAGCCTGGTCAAACAGATCTCGGCGCATGTGTGAATGTAGTCAAATGTTAATTTAAAAGAACCAATGAGCATAACTTGCTAACAGTTTTACCACATTTCTGATGAATGAAATGATTTTCATCCAAAAAAAGAAGTAATGTATTTAATAATAAAATGCTTTAACTCTTAGTATAATGGAGGAGCAGTGCAGGAAGTGTTGTGTTTTGTTTTCACAAGAGGTTCATTGAGATCAGCAAGTAACTTAATCCTCATCATGTTTTATTCTTGTTAAAATCTTTAACTCCAGTTTCTTGTTTTAAATGTTATTACCGTGCCATCTGTCTGTGGATGGCTGCTCCGGTTATTTTGGATGTGCTCCAAAAGTGTGTGATCCAGAGGAACATCCGCCATCAAGTATTACAGTCAAGAGCTTTCCAATTCTCCACTCCATTATGTTGAGAAAATATGTTTCTCCCCACGTGAAGTGAAGCTGTTCTACAGATGTTACTTCACTTGTGTGCACAAACCAGAATAAATGCTTACAACTTTTATGAATGCTTACACTCTGTATTATTTTGGGTTTCTCTTTGGACTTGAATACTATCCTGAAGTCTGTTCTCTTCACCTGGCCTGTCAGATATGCTTAATTTAACACTGTGTCTGTGCAGCAATGCAGTAAAGCACCATCGTGTTCCTCAGAGGAAAAACAGTGGCGGTCCTAAGACAGAACCATGAGGGAGACCATACAGCATGACACTTATTTTCCAGTTTCAGTTCTCATTGGCTGTCGTGTTTCAATCATGTATACAGCTGAGTGTCTGTCTGCCATATTGGATGTGCTCTGTGTGTATTTTTAATTAGACTTCAGTCAAAGTGCTTGATTTGTCAGGATTTTAGATTCCTCCCGGTTCTGTTAGAAAAGCTTAAACAGTGTTTCTGTAAAAGTAGCTTTCAAAGTCACCGTGGATTTGGTGTTTCTGTCGCTCATCTTTCCTGAGAGGCGGATGGCGCTTCTGTTAATAAATAAACTGTTGGAAATGAGAGCAGCTCTCTGTAGGTTTGCTTTGAGAATGGCTAATCTAGGGCTGCATCAGTGGATGCTGGAGAAATGAAGGAACTGGAGGTCATTTCACACCAATATTATTGATCTCTTATTTCAGGTTCCATTGTCTGTGTTTCTTACACTCTTTTTTGTTTGTGGAACTCAAATACTGCACTAAAAATATGGCACACTGGAGAAATTATTGAGGGACAGGGCTGTTGCTAGACATAAAGCTCTACTGGGGCACGCACACCCTTCCTTTTCCAGATCATCCTCTCATAGTAAACTAACGGTAAGAGGAGCGTACTTAAGGTTATTAATATAAAGTTGCTATGGAAGCCCTCAGGTTGACGTCAACAGAAGGACAGATTATTAGTGAAGATTACCAAAATAACACATTCTTGTTCAGTGGACTATTAACATGCACAGATTAATTATTAATTTTAAGAATAACAATGTGCGCTAGCAAAATAAACATTGTAAATTTGGATTTCAAGCAAACAATTTTATTTCAGCTTCGATGATTCGCTCAGCCCTATACACCATTATAGCGATAACCATATTTTTTTCGATATATTGTGCAGCCCTAGGCTGAAACACATAATTCCAATTCAGACTCTCGGACTGATATGTTTAAATATTTATACTGCATTCATTTCGTAGTCTTTGCGATTCATATTCATATTCGCAGCCTTTGCGCAATGATACAAATCACAATTTGTTATTTTAAATTTCGATGAATCGCTCAGCCCTATACACCATTATTATTGCGGTAACGATATTTTGTGATCACTATACAAAACCCGTATTTCCAATTCGGACTCTCGGACAGATATGTTTATATATTTATATTTCATATTCATATTCTGATTTTATTTAAATTTCGATTAATCGCTCATCCCTATACACCGTTATTGCGGTAACAATATTTTGTGATAACTATACGAAACACATATTTCTAATTCGGACTCTCTGACAAATATGTTTATATATTTTTACTGCAATTATATTTCATATTCATATTCTGACTTTATTTAAATTTCAATGAATCGCTCAGCCCTATATACTGTTATTGCGGTAACAATATTTTGTGATAATTTTGTGATAACTATCCGAAACGTGTATTTCCAATTTGGACTCTCGGACAAATATATTTATATATTTATACTGCATTTATATCGCAGCCTTTCTGCAACATTGCAAATCATGATTTTATTAAAATTTCAATGAATCG
>NC_079447.1:53307648-53312648 GCF_903798145.1 Danio aesculapii
GATTTGCAAAAACAGAAGCGGTAAAGCATATCTCCTGGGACGTATTTAGGGATCTCCAGAAATGTATACAGGGGTATATATCCACAATGAGCCTGGGTTAGTTAATGCACTGTTATTTAACAATTGACTACTTTAATTAACTAGCATTAACATATTGTAATAAATGTATTTTGCATTGTTTGATGTGTTAGTAAATACAGTAACGTTCAACTAATTCTACCTTACTGTAAAGTGTTTCCTATATATGTTGTGCTGAATGATAATGCTGTATTCCATCATTTTCATCATTTCATTTTCAGTTTACTTGAAACATTAAAGTCATAAAATTTTGCTTTAATTTCACGCCGAGGCCAGAATATCATATATAAATGTGTGCTGTAGGTGTATAAATGCTGCATTTATTTCCTCTGTGCTGTAAAGTTTCCTATGTTGAAGCGTCTGGGCTGTTTTAAGCATCAGAGAAGATCTGAGAAATGTGTCAGAACATGAGCTTTCATAAAGAAGAGAGAGATGTGGAAATCTGGAGGGACTGTGGGAGTCTGGAAGAGTGAAAACACATTCATATTATTGAAGAGAGAGAGAGAGACGCCAGTGATCAGGAGAGACTCGCTGACTGTAAATATACTGAGCGCTGTCTGCTACTGCTCTATTATTCCTCAACACACACACACACACACACCAATAGGTCAACATAAACATGAGCATATTGACAACGCAAAAAGTACAAGTCTAACAACCAAATAGTTGTTTGCACAACTCAATATACAACGATATCGTATAGTTTCCCAGTACTGTGCAGCCATGATTCTATAATCATAAAAACCTCCTCATTAATCCTGAGTTAGGCGTTCTTACAAGTGCTTTCAGCGTTCTCTGAAAAGTTCAGATTGGAATCAATATACAGTCGAGGGCCAAATGATTCACCCTCATGTCAATATTTATTCTTTTTCAAAGATTTCCCAGATGATATTTAATTTTCACAGTGTTTCCTGTAGTATTTTGTTCTTCTGGAGAAAGTCTTTTAATTTTATTTCGGCTAGAATGAAAGCAGTTTTACATATTTTAATAATCATTTTAAGCTCAATATTATTAAAGATGATCAAATATAATCTCATAAAAGAATTGACATTGAACAGCAGGGCTAATAATTCCGACTTCAACTGTATGCCCCCGAATACCTAAATCTGCTGACAAATTGTCTAGGATTCCCTCAAACTCTACCGGCTCCAACTCCAATGTGTTTTCTGAAATCACGAGCTGTTATTATGATCCAGCAGCTTCAGGAAATAAACCTAAAACAGCACATTCAGCTCATCAGTAACTCATGCCTGCTTCTGAATATTCATCTAAAATAATTAGCATATGTTATTAAATAAACATCTCCCCATGCTGCAGAATCCACACAACACACACTGCATCCCACACAAGACAGATTTAGATTGTTTCAGCGTTTCCTCTAAAGCATTGAGATTACATTGAGCTTTGTATTATAATTTTATCTCAAAATCTAAATTAAAATATGTAAATATTGCCTTAAAGATTGAATCTTTCAATGCAGTGTTGAATATTCCACATCTTGAGTCTCAAGCGCATGTTTTCATTACTATTCCAACAGTGATCATTCACATTATTTCTATTTATTAAGCAATGTCATGTAATAATTAAATAATTATGTAATAATTTAGTTATTATTATCATTATTTATATATATAATATATTTTCTTTCATTTGCACATTTATATTAAATAAAATATAGAATATAGGTGTGTGTATGTGTGTGTGTATATATATATATATATATATATACACATATACACACACACACACACACACACACACACACACACACACACACACACAGATTTATATTCTATATCAAATGTAAACGTGCAAATGAAAGATGACTCTTCTGCAGCAGTGTGTGTGTGTGTGTGTGTGTGTGTGTGTGTGTGTGTGTGTGTGTGTGTGTGTGTGATATGCAGAGTATGTGTGTCACTCTTCTGACACACTTTAGGGAACAGAGAGGAGAGCATGAGGACTAAATAAATAAAGATAGAAGAGACATGCGTACACGCCCACACACACACACACACACGCGCACACACAAACTGTCAAAGTCTCACACATCACTCACATACACATGCTTACACACTCACTCACACAACAAGCAAACGTAGATATGCACTTTCACACAAACACACATGCACAAACTATCAAAGTCTCACACACAACACATTCACAACTGTCAGCTACACACACACACACGCACACATACACACACTCACATCACTGTTGACCTCTATAAGGCCTTATGATGATGGTGACTGGTGGATTAGCATGCAATAATCATGTTATATATGTCAATAATTCATTCACTTTCCTTCAGCGTAGTCCATTTATTCATCAGAGGTCACCACAGCGGAATGAACCGCCAACTATTCCAGCATGTTTTACACAGCGGATGCCCTTCCAGCTGCAACACATCACTGGGAAACACACACTCATTCACTACAATCAGTTTAGTTGATCAATTCCCCTATAGCGCATGTGTTTGGACTGTGGGGGAAACCGGAGCACCCGGAGGAAACCCACACCAACACGGGGAGAACATGCAAACTCCACACAGAAACACCAACTGACCCAGCTGGGACTCGAAACAGCGACCTTCTTGCTGTGAGGTGATTGTGCTACCCACTGCGCCACCATGACGTCCCCTATGTCAATAATAATAATGATAACAATATCAGTAGTAGCGCCAACTATAATAATGATAATGAAAAAGCACACAGTTGTGCAGACGCAGGCCTGATGTGTGTGTGTGTGTGTGTGTCGTAACTGAGCTGCATGTGTGTGTGTGTGTGAGTTCTTCACAAGTGTGTCTGTTCAAACAAAGAGAGCAGAAAAAGTCATTCTGATCTCACGCTCACTCCTGTTGACGTACGGCCAAGCAAACAACATGCTGTGTGTGTGTGTGTGTGTGTGTGTGTGTGTGTGTGTGTGTGTGTGTGTGTGTGTGTGTGTGTGTGTGTGTGATGTATGTCTGGCCCACAGAAATCTAAAGGTCTGCTGTGCGCGTCTGTGTAATATAAATGTCCTCAGGCTTTTGTGAATCAATGATTCCTCACCGCAGGTGCCGCCAGTCAAATTACTGAGGTGAAGGTTGCTAGGAGACCAAGGTACCCAGCTGGAACTGAGTGTGTGTGTGTGTGTGTGTGTGTGTGTGTGTGTGTGTGTATGTGTGTGTGTGTGTGTGTGTGTGTGTGTGTAATAATAGGTAGCTTGTATGTTTGGGAAAGACGATGTCATCTCTCTCTCTCTCCTTATATGCAGATGGTGTATTTTGTGGCTGGTGTTCATTAATGATGTGGTGTGAATGAGATGGAGTCATGTCTTCTGTCTGCTCGGTGTTTGGGTGGAGAAATATGATGGACTCTGTGTTTATTTACATGCTGTGCTGTTTTAATCAGGATCGGTCATTTTAAATCAAATAACCTAATGTGTGTTTGTGTGTGTGTGTGTGTCCATAAATACCATGTCACTGGTATTTATGCCCATGCAGCTCTTCCACAGATTCTCAATTGGGTTTAGGTCAGGACTCTGGCTGGGCCACTGCAAAACACTAATAATTTTGTCTGTTAACCATTTCTACACCACTTTACTGTGTGTTTAGGGTTGTTGTTGTGCTGAAATGTCCTTAACTGTGCTGTATGTTGTGTATTTGTATGTAGTGGTGTATTCTGAAGACAGAGACATTTTTCCATAGTGAAGTAAAAGTAAAGTTCCAGCCGCCGGTCTCTGTGTTACACAGAACTGCTTGGCATGAGTGGAGTCCTGGTTTCCTGTTTTTGAATCCATTAAAAGTACAAATTAAAGAAAGACGAGACCCACAGACCCATCCAGATTTTGACACCCCTGAGTAATGCATGTGACTTCATTCTCCATATGAGAGGTGCCATTTACTGCACCGGTTTAAACAGGGAAATTGTTCTCTGATATCTACATAGTAGGTTTATGGCTTCGATAAGCTCAAAAAATCTCCATAAATGGTTTTATATGCTCAGTTATTACTCCATAAAATACTCCTAGGGGGTGTCGCAGTGGTGCAGTAGGTTGTGCTGTCGCCTCACAGAAAGAAGGTCACTGGTTCGAGCCTCAGTTGGTGTTTCTGTGTGGAGTTTGCATGTTCTCCCCGTGTTGGCGTGGGTTTCCTCCGGGTGCTCCGGTTTCCCCCACAGTCCAAACACATGTGGTACAGGTGAATTGGGTTGGCTAAATTGTCCGTAGTGTATGTGTGTGTGAATAAGTGTGTATGTGTTTTCCAGTGATGAGTTGCAGCGGGAAGGGCATCCGCTGCATAAAACAAATGCTGGATAAGTTGGCGGTTCATTCCGCTGTGGCGACCCCAGATTAATAAAGGAACTAAGCCGAAAAGAAAATGAATGAATGAATGAAAAATACTCCTAGAATCAGAAGGTCCGGGATTGAGCATATGTGGTTTGTGTTGTGAGTATTAATGAGCTCCGCTCTGATGTGCTGCTCTTACAGACACACACACACACACACGCACACACACACACACACACACACACACAGAATATGATGTATGCTAAACACGGACAAATATAAACGCAATCAGAGTAATGTTAATCTATTGTGCTGAGCAGATCTGTTGTGGATAAAGGTGAAATTATAATTAAACTTGACAACAGGGATTGATAGAGGTGTATCGTGGTGTATTTTAAAGCTATATTGTCAAAGAAAACAGACAGGACTTACTATCAGCCTCCGCATGAACAGATGACAATTGAGCTGAGTGATTCGACATGATTCAGCATCTACACGTGTGAGTTGAAACACACTCATCCAAATTACACAGTAAACGAGATAAATTAATAAAAGATGTAACTAAACATACCTTACACCTCTGCGGAAGTGGAGATGAGTAAATGCATAATCTGTATATCCTGCATTTTGTGTCCTGAAGTGATTTTGAACATGTT